>NC_048304.1:117418293-117475497 GCF_013100865.1 Trachemys scripta elegans
GCAAGGTTTCCCCTACCCTACCTAAAAAGCAACAGAGGGTCCTGTGGCACCTTTAAGACTAACAGAAGTATAGGGAGCATAAGCTTTCGTGGGTAAGAACCTCACTTCTCTTGCATCTGAAGAAGTGAGGTTCTTACCCACGAAAGCTTATGCTCCCTATACTTCTGTTAGTCTTAAAGGTGCCACAGGACCCTCTGTTGCTTTTTAGGTAGGGTAGGGGAAACCTTGCCCTCCTACCTCTGCGCTGTGGATAGAGTATTTTAATCCACAGAGCTGCCCCAGGGGCACCATTCACCACCAATACACACATTTAAAAAAAATAGAACCGCAAAAGTCAAAATCGGTGAAATATCAATTAAAAAATCCCTGAGCCTGTAATAGGCATAAACTGAAACAGACACCTGAGAGCATGAGCAACTCTCTGTGTGAACGTGACACACTAAATAAGGTCACTAAAACAAGCCACTTGACTCCAGCGTATCGTTTCGATATGTACACCACCACCCAGGTCTGGGGTGACACACATTGACATCGCATATGCTCTGCCCTGCTGCCATGGGGCTGATCAAAACTGGAAACAATGGAGCATTTGCAGAGCAGATCCTTCCATTGAATAATAGAGGTTAAAGTTGGAAAGACCAATATTTTAATCTACTTTACGTCCCTGTGGATTTTGATGCAATTCCCAAAGGGCTGGGTTCCAATCTCCCATTTTGGGGTCACTGTTTATAAGCATTGGGATCTTTTGGGGAGAAAGGCTCTATGAGACATCAATTATTAAGGTGGAAGGAGGATATATGATCCTGGAGTGGGAGTGTTATCTACAGAGTTTACTGCACTCAGAGGAAAAGACAGGAACAAATTCATTGAGGAACTGGAGGAAAAAGGATAAGGTTTGTGGAAGGAGAAAGATCTATTTGGGTCTGCAGGTCAGAGTCCAGAGAATGATGTGACATGGAGAAGAGAGATTACTCCCATATCTGAATCAATTGTTTTTACCAGCTCACATGTGCTTTCAAAAGAGAAGAAAACCATGAAATGCACTCAGAGCAGAGGGTACACAATATGACGCCATCATAAAGTAGGGACAACACCCCAGTGAAATGCAAAAGGCAGAACAAAATGTTGATTCCTAGTTTCGTCCCCAGCTACAGTTATCGGACAGCTTTAACTAAATATCTATCTATTAGGAATATCTAGTGTAGAAATCAAGCTATTTTTACAGAGTTAATGGGACAATTTATTCCTTAAAGTGAATTTTCAGTCTAAGTCTTAACCTCCTTTGGAGATTAGAAAATTCTTTGCAGTACAATTTAGGTAGCACTTATTCCCAAATGATGGACCACTTTAATCAGCAGAGTTAGTTTTAGCTGGGCTGCAGCGTTGATCTATCTCTATCATTTATTCAGGGCTGCTCAAAGAGGACTTAAACTTTTTACGAATATTAATGACTAAGTTTTGCTCTTTTGCCACCTTAGAAATATTTTCCGTAATGACAGATGGAGAAACAATGACCTTATAATCTTCCTTCTCTTTACATGCAAATTTAGAAGTCACCTTTATTCTCTCCCATCTCTGATTGGCAGAGCTCGGGCAGTGGAAAAGATGGAAATGGCGAATGTCATGTCATTTGCTACATGAGTGATCTCTTGGTGACTAATTCATAGAAGGGAACCAGTGCCTGAGTCTGTCAGTAAAAACAGAGGGTGGAAAGAAGGGAAGAATGCTCAAAAGAAAAGATCTGGAGTCCTCAGAACACCATCTGGACAAGCCTTGGTTGTATCAAATAAGGCCACAGTCAGTGTAATGATATGGAAAGACCCACCAAAGACCCACACACACCTTCTATTCCTAGAATTCTAGGGATGGAAAAGGCCTGTAAGGTTCCCCCAGCCAGTGTAAGATAGTCCATCGTATTTCTTAGTGCTTTGTCTATTACAGGAGTGGGTAGGTGAGGTTCTGCAACCAGCAATGTGCAGGAGGTTAGATTGGATGATCATGATGGTCTCTTCTGACCTTAAAGTCTATGAGTCTAAATAAGATGTAGATGTCCCAGGGAGTGAATTTCCCACAATTTTCCAACACTAACAGGGCCAGGAAGAATAATCTCGGCACAAAAAGGATCTTCTGGCGGTGAAGAGCCAATGCAGAGGCTCCCACGTTGCCGTCCGACTTCTTGATGGGACTTGGCCAAAGTTAAGGTCAGCATTGCTAGGATGCCCCCGTGATGCATCACTCCTGACTACAGTTTCAGCTCCTTGGCCTGGGCTGCTCTACATAACACCAGCACAGAATAGCCATCGGTTCAGGACAGCAGAAAGGTGAGCTTTACACCATCTTTGCACACATATCCCCAACCTGGTCTGTGTATAGTTTGGCTGGACCCCAGGAGATGATCATAGATTATAGGCAGGGCTCTTGATTTTAGGTTTTAACAATAAATACCAATAGAACATCCATGGGTTTTTTTTAAAAATTGGTGTTTCTTCAATAAACACCAGAAAAACACAGCAAGTGGTTGTTTGTACCTAATAGCTTGTCACCATGGAGCAGTAGGTGAACCACCCAGGTGTGATTTCTACAATGCACTAATGCGCTGCACATTAATTGGGCCATGTAATCCCTGCTGGTGTGCACTAGAGGCTCTCTAGTGCGCTTTAACACAGTGCTGTTTGAAAAAGCACTATGTAAAAGTGCACTAGGGAACATTACAAAGAGATTACTCATTGCATTATATACAAAGAGCCCCCAAGCCCCCTATTTTTGGACATATACATAAAATTCAAAACTTGCTAAAAATAAAACCCTGAAAATTGAACTTAATAAACGCTGAAAAACAGAAGCCCCAATTATAGGTAGTAACTATGGTAATGGGTTGAAATTGGGTAGAAGACAACAGAGCTTGACTTTTGGGAAATATTTCAGGGTTAGTCTCCCAGAAGTTACGGGAGTCCCATTGCCAGAGTTATTTCTTGTTCGACGGGACAACGTTCTGTAACATGCAATGGAAAAGGCAACCCTGCCTCAGCCTGGGGATTGGTTAGATGAACAAACAGATCTTTTGCTACCCCTAATCACTATGAAATTTCACTTACCTCTCTGAAACTTCACTTAGCAGGTTGCATCCCCACCCATTACTGGTGCTTTTTATAAAGGTTAATGTTCGTAAGTCAGTAAGGTATGTCACACCTCTTCTTAGAAACCTGTCAATAACTCCTCTTTCCCAGCTAATGTTCTCCCATGTCTTTGGCAGACATTGACACTTTCCTGGCTTTCAAATGGAGCTGTAATTAACAGGGCTCCTACTGCTGCAGGCATGACTGATTCCTTGTTTACACACCAGTACAGGGATTTGCGATGTAGCTGGCACTCTGTGACTAGCTAGCTGTGCAGCATCAGAGTAACATAATAAACGAAGAAAGTATCACATGGGCTGACCTGGAATGAACCCAAGCTCTGGATCTCAATGCTTCTGAACTATAGAGCTGTTTTAAATCCAAACCAGTTCTGGATTCAAATTTTGTACCTGTACAATGAGCTGAACCAAATCCCAGATCCAAACCTGCCCAGATCTTGCGGTATTCAAAATCTGAGGGTGAATTCCCATAAGAACAGCCTAACTGGTCAGACCAATGGGCTATCTAGCCCAGTATCCTGTCTTCCGACGGTGGCCAATGCCAGGTGCCCCAGAGGGAATGAACAGAACAGGTAATCATCAAGTGATCCATCCCCTGTCACCCATTCCCAGCTTCTGGCAATCAGAGGCTAGGGACACCCAGAGCATGGGGTGGTATCCCTGACCATCTTAGGTTCATCAATGGTTATGATCCATCTGCCAGGAACTTATCTAGTTTTTATGAATCCTGTTATTGTTTTGGCCTTCACAACATCCCCTGGCAAAGAGTTGCACAGGTTGTCTGTGCGTTGTGTGAAGAAGTATTTCCTTTTGTTTGTTTTAAACCTGCTGCCTATTAATTTCATTGGGTGACTCCTGGTTCTTGTGTTATGTGAAGGAATAAATAGCACTTCCTTATTCACTTTCTCCACACCATTCACAATTTTATAGACCTCTACCATGTCCCCTCTTAGTCACCTATTTTCCAAGCTGAAAACTCCCAGTCCTTTTTAATCTCTCCTAATACAGAAGCTGTTCCAGACCCCTAATCATTTTTGTTGCCCTTCTCTGTACCTTTTCCAATTCTAATTTATCTTTTTTGAGACAGGGTGACCAGAATTGCCCTCAATATTCAAGGTGTGGGTGTACAATGGTGGAAAATGGTATTTTCTGTCTTATTATCTTTCCCTTTCCTAATGGTTCCTAACATTCTGTTCGCTTTTTTGACTGCTGCTGCACATTGAGCAGATGTGTTCACAAAACTATCCACGATGACTCCAAGATCTCTTTTCTTGAATAATAAAAGCTAATTTAGATCCCATCATTTTGTACGTATAGTTGGGATTATGTTTTCCAATATGCATTACTTTCATTTATCAACATTGAATTTCATCTGCCATTTTGTTGCCCAGTCACCCAGTTTTGTTAGATCCCTTTGTAACTCTTTGCAGTCTGCTTTGGACTTAACTATCTTGAGTAATTCTGTATTGTCTGCAAATTTTGCCAGCTCACTCTTTACCCCTTTTTCCAGATCATTTATGAATATGTTGAACAGCACCGCTCCCAGTATAGACCCCTGGGACCCCACTATTTACCTCTCTCCATTCTGAAAATAGTCAGTTTCCTGTTTTTTAACCAATTACTGATCCCTGAGAGGACCTTTGACTGGAGACTGCTCCTTGCAAGACACCCTCTTAGTCTTTAAGAAAGGGTGGTTTATTAAGATTTATTACAAAGGGAGCCATTCACTTCAAATGCAAAGACATTTGCCCATATTCGGACTGATGAATCACTGTGGATTAAAACATACCTAGTGCCCAGCTTGTGCAGAGAAGAGAAACATGGATAAAGAGCTCCACAGTTCTGATCCTACCTCTGAAGAGTCTCATCCCCTCGGCCAGTCTAAACCGCTGGATCCTTATGGAACATAACTGCCTTTGAGATAATTGAAGGCGCACTCCTAATATCAAATTTTCTCCGCTCTGCACAAACTTTGCTTCATCTTCCTTAAAGGTGTGCAACTATTGACCAGTAGGTTTAAAATCCCACCTGCCCTGCAGGGGGAATTCCACTGAAGAACATTAATGTTCTGTTTAAAATAAAAACTTGCTTTGTGCAGGACGGACGGGATTCTTAGGACAGCACTTGAGCTCCTAATGAGTAGGTTTTGCTTCCTTCCTCGGCCTTGAATGTCCTCTCAATGTGCTATTAGGCTTTTTCTGGGTCAACCTGTTCTCGGTTGAAAAACTTGATCAGACTTCATTAAATATTGCGAGAAAAATCACTCCATGCCCTCTTTTTACTGATCCTGCTTAATAATTGACACATGACAGACCAGGTTTCAAAGCAGGATTTGAAACGCTGTACAGCTACCAGAGGCTGGTATTCATTTGAGTTTATCTTGGCCTCCATTTGCTATGTACTACTAGGTGTTCATATTTTATTATCCTGGCTAAGCTGTTCCAATAAATCTCATGGAGAGAATACAGGTCTGATCCTTCTGCCACTGAAATCAATGTCAAAACTTCCATTCACCTCAATGGAAACAGGATTAGGCCCTTAATCTAATCGTATTATATTGGCATGCATGCATATTAATTCGTAACATACGAACTTCACTTGTGTGGCTGTAGTTTTCTGCTTTGTTTAATGTTTGTGCAAATGTTTTGTTTGTCCTGGCTTTTGTAGGAAGTCATCTCAGGGAGAGGGGATAGGAGGAAGGTTGAACGGTGGGCCAGATTTTGATTACATTTACACTGGTGTCAAACTCAGCTCCCCTGACCTCTGTGGAGTATTTCCAGATATATACCAGCGTAACTGAGATCAGAATTTGGATCACTTACATTAGGCAGATATTTTGACATCAGGGTGCAGTGCACACAGCGTAGAAATTAAACATCATGGAACCAGTATAATAGTGAGCAGCATCCCACTGACCAAACTGATCTATCGGGGACACAAGGGAATGAAAAGAGAAGAATGACAAGACCCAGGAGAGGGAAACAGGACAGGGAAGCTCAGACAGCAAACTCATAAAGAATCCCAAGTAGCCAGCAAAATGAAATTCCCTATCAACGCAGAGTGAGGGGCAAAATGTATTTTTCCAGCATCTGCTGGAGACCTGCTACTTAGACTAGCAAACATTCAAGCACTTGAGAAAGTGTGAATGGAGATGTAACCCTCCTAGATAATGAACTGGCTTTTAATGATGCAAAGGATAATGAATTCATTACTAACGTAAATAATAATAAACAAAAGGGCAGGCAGATGAATCCCATGCCTCGTTTTCTTGGAAAGAAACTGTCAACTAGAAAGTCTTTATTTTTCTTTACTAAGAAACTTTTCTAAGTAGCACTAATGGGGAACACAGAACCAGATGTTCAGCTGGTATAAATCAGTGTAGTTCCATTGATTTCCATGAAACGATACCAATATACACCAGGTGAGGATCTGGCCATAATTATAATTGCTTAACTGACTGAGCACTGAGATTTGAAGATGTTGCCTTACGTTGTGTTACTGTCACAGAAATTGGCAAGATTCAGAAATCCATTAAAAATCTGAATTCGTACCTAGCTCATCTCATCTACCACCAATTTAGCATCACATACTAAATGGTATCTGAGCACCCAAGTTGAGAGTTAAATAGATGCATGTACTTAAATTCTGTTGAAACTACATCTAACTGACTGGTTAAAAAAAAATATCAGGATTAGAATCTGAAGTCAGTTACTCCAGCATAAATCTGGAGTAACTCCAGCATAAATCTGGAGTAACGCCATTGACTTCAATGGCATTTTTTTTAATTTACATCAGACTACCTGAGACTAGATTTCGGTTCCCAGTCTTTAAAGTGTCTTCAAAACAAAGGGTTGTTTTTTTCTAGGGCAATGTAGCATTGAAAAGCCAGGAATTTGAAACTAAACAGGCCTAACTAAAAGGAGATTTTTTTTTTTAAAAAAGATCAAGTGACACATTTGATTTGATTTAATGCTTAATTTACTTGCCAAACAATATTTCTTTACCAGGTGCATTTTTCTTCTGATTTCTTAGTGTATCTTATTTAAGCACCAATTGATAGTTGCCGGCAGTTCCGGAGTCACGTTTGCCTGCTGATACACTGTCAGGGTTTGTAGCATTAGCTGTCAGTCATGTCTGTGTTTTCAGTGATGCCATGCGCAATACAGCAGATGGGGCGCCTCTTATAAAGATTGGCACCCAGGTTTTCAAATGTGGGTGCCTGAAGTGAGGCACTTAAGTCCGTATTTAAGTACCCAGGGGAAAGGGCTCTGATTTTCAGGGACAGTAAGTACCAGCAACTCCCAATGAAGTAACTTAGGGCCAGATTCTGAGACGCTGAACTACACTAAGTTGCACCTGACTTTGCAAGGAGGCCCATTGGTTTGTTGGCCCATGGATCAAGATGCTGTTCAATGAGAGAAAAGAGTATCCGAATCCAGCCCTTATTTACAATAATCAGATATAGTCAGATATTTAGGTACCTCACTATATGCCCCTGTGTTTGAAAATGTTGGTCTCAGCCGCTCTCGGTATGTGTCAGGAGGAGTGAGGACCACTAGCTGCACCTGCTCAGACGCCTGACATCCTAATGGGTCAGCTAGGCTGTTTGACGGAGCGCCCTGACATAGGAAGCTAGCAGGTTGATCCTGAGGCTCGCTGGCTGCTCAAGCCACACCTGTGGATTCTCTGCCTCCCTGCGCTCGCCTGACTCCAAGCCCTGCTTCTGCCCTGCGCCCGCCTAGCCTGCTCCCAGCCAAGTTCCAGTCCTGTCCCATCTTCGCTCTTCCCTCTGAACCAGCCCGGCTCCTGCCTTCTGACTCCAGTTCTAACCCTCGGCTCCGAATCCTGTTCCGACTCTGTCTTGACCTTTCGCTCAGGCATTCAGACTCTGATTGCAGTTCTTACCTTCAGCTCTGATTCCTGGCCCTGACTTCTGCTCTGACCACTATGCCAGGCCACCTGCCACCCGGTCTCCTGACAGTACATCAACACAGCAAAAAAAACCCCATGGCAGCGAGTCTCAGAGCTTGGGTCTACAGACTCAGGCTTGTGCTACGGTGCTAAAAATAGTAAGAACATAAAACCGGTCATACTGGGTCAGACCAAAGGTCCATCTGGCCCAGTACCCTGTCTTCCAACAGTGCCCATGCCAGGTGCCCCAGAGGGAATGAACAGAACAGGTAATCATCAAGTGATCCATCCTCTGTTGCCCATTTCCAGCTTCTGGCAAATAGAGGCTAGGGATACCATCCCTCCTCATCCTGGCTACAGGCTGCCCCTAATACTTCATTTTAAGCAAGGAGCAATCTAACTTACTGTAACCAAGACACCACTGCACAGTACATGTGTGGTCACCCAAACACATTAGCAACATTGGTATTTCAACAATACCTAGACTGAGATCAGGGCCCTGTTGTGATAGGTGCTGTATAAACACATAGCAAGAGACTCTTCTAGACTAAGGCAGCTTACAATTTAACTAAACAAGAGAGATTTATTATTCTGAGACAGGACACAGAGATGATGTGATGGACCCAAGGTCATAGAGGAAGTCAGTGGCAGAGACAGAAATGGAACTTGAGTCTCAGAGCAGCACAAGAGCATCCTTCCTCTTGCACAGCACAGCTGGCTAAATGGTCAGGACCGTGCACAGCCATCACCAGCTTACATTTTACAATTTAGGCCTGCAACTCTGTAGTGGAATAACAATTAGCATGCTGGTGAAAAGTGCCAGACTGGAAAGTGAAGTCCTCTTTATCCACTGCACGAGCTAACAGTGGCAGTGGAGCATTCTGCCTCAACTGTTACCTACTGAGACAGTCTCTAGGGATTCAGTCTTCATAGTCCATTCAGTCTTGGACTTTCCTGCTCAGACTGCCCGCTAGGGTGTTAATTAGTACCAATTTTGGCAGTAGCTTTGTGGTACAGACACTTGACTTAGCCCACCAGTTCATTCTAGGTAGGGTACCAAACTGCTATCACAGGATCCCCGTCAACATGAGCTGGATTTGATGAGCACCTTGGAGATGAAAAGCTTCATATCCTGTATCCCAGTCAAGCCCTTGAGCCATCTTTGTACCGGATCTGCAGTACCTAAACCACTTTTATTGCATGCAAACACTGACCTGCACACACAGTCTTCCAGTTGGGTTTTTTAAACCTCTATAGTTTATGCCCAAAAAAGAGCTGCATGTTCCTTCAAGAGTTTACAGTGGTAAAGATTTAGGAGGAAAACATAGTAATAATGATACCCAGAGTAAACGCTGCTCAGTGAATATTACTTATTCCTCTCTGTGCCCCACTCACAGAGGACGTGAATTTATTAAAGCTCCCAGCTCTTTAATTCAAGCTGTAGAGGCTCTGCTTTTAGGTAGGAAAGCTTAGATGGTGGTGGTCACTATCTCATGCAGCAATTTTTATCCATGGAACGAACAGCATTTACCCAGGAGATGCGTCATTACCCACATTGTACAGATGGAGAAAATGAGCCACAGAGCAGTGGAGTGAGTTGTGCAAGGTCTCACCGAGAAGGCGAGTGACAGAGGCAGGAATAAAACCCTGGCTGTCAGAGGCCCAGTCCAGTGCTCCGGCCACCAGACCAAATTGAAGGCGTGGTGCCTGCTTCTGCTTAGCCACCCATGTAAGGGGGAACGTCATTAAAGTCAATGGAGTTAAACAGGTGAGTAGAAAATCAGGCCCCACGGTGTTTAAGAAAAGGAAAGCACAGATTGCTTTTATTCGAGCGGTTATTAAAAATGTATTGTTGCTCAGGAAACCTCCTTCTCCCTCGCTTCGACATAAATAAATAAGACCCAGATGGCACAGTGTTTGCACCTGTCCAGGACCAGAAGAGGCAAGCTGGAAGCTGCTTTTCAAAACATGTTTTCTCTCTCTCTCTTCCCACCTCCACATTCAGTTTGAAGAGTTCTGTGCTGTGGCAGTCTCTTGGTACCTGAAGCACTCCCTTTTAAAATTAAGGAATCAGGGTTGCTTGATTGTGTTGAGGTGTTTTTTGTTTCACCCAAGCTGTTAACAATGGCTTTGAATTAATCATTGTAGCTGATCGTTCTTCTGTGATGTATTATGGGTGTATTCTGGCATTAGAAGACTGAGCCTTCTAAGCATAGGCATCCTGAGGCAATTGTACATCCTCCAGATTCATCATCTTCTACCATGGTCACCCCACCTGGGTCCCGGCTTCCTGCTGGGCCCAGTCCATTTGAGTTTCCTTGTCACTGACCTCCCCGGCGACAGTCTGGGTCCCACCCTCTCGCAGGGTCCCCGCTGTCCCAGTCGCGGTCTTCGCCACTTCCCCTGGGTGGCCCACTGGCTGGTCAGCCACTCTCTTGGCTGCCTCCAGCTGCGTTGCCTCCCCCCCAGGGGGCAGTCTTTCCGTAGGTGTCCCAGCTCCCAGCAATGCCAACAGGCTCCCCGCCTCGGTGTTGCCCAGGCCTCCTGCTTCTTCCCGTTGTCCCTCACTGGGCCAACCCTTCCTGGGTTGCCCTGGGTCGTGTTCCTTGGGGCCAGGCAGTCCTGCCAAAAGTGGCCCCACCTCCCACAGGCCCAACACGCCCGCAGCTGCCTGGGTTCCCTTACCCAGCATGCTGTCTGAGGGACTGGGCGCCGTCCCAGTTTGGGGTGAGGCACCCAGCCCCGTAGGGACAGTCCCATTTTATGTGCCCACGCCTGGCACAGATGTAACAAGTCCTTAGTTCTGCTCCGGGCCTCCTGGCCCTAGGGCCGGGCTCCTCCCTCGGCCATCAGTGGTTCCTCCTGAACACGCGCCGCAGGAGCTTCCACAAGGCCCGCTGTTCCTCCAGCAGCCGGGCCATCTGTCCTTGGAGGGCCCATTGCTCCTGCCGCAGTCCCTGTGGGTCATCAGCCCCCTTCCACTGGGGCGCTGACCCAGAGCCCCACCCAGGGACAACACCCGGAGTCTCAGCAAAAAAGACCCCGGTGTAACAGGCATCCATCACCCCCTGCTTCTCCACCTTCAATGTTCAGGCAATAGTCCACAGTCCTTGCCCAGCCCCTTGTATCAGGGGCAGACCACATGGGCCTGCATTCTCCACCAATTGTAAGCTGGTGGACTCACCCCTGCGGTGCCTCCTGCTGGTTGTCCTCAGGGAATTAGCTCTCCCAGCGTCCGGAGTGCCCTCTGCAGGCCGGTGATCCACCTTACCTGTGGCCTTACCCGTGGCCCTGTGTCCCTCCCAGGACCCCGGTGCCCTGTTTACCCTAAGCGTAGGCATCCCGAGGCAATTGTACATCCTCCAGATTCATCTTCTTCTACCATAGTGAAACAGTAGCCATCAGTCCTGCAGGTGCTGTCCACTGAGTCCTCTGGACAGTGGTGATTGCAGTGACACTGCAGTGGCTTCTGGGGAGGAGCAGGTGCTGTACTCTCACCATCTTCCTTTCTGTTCTCCAAGTTCAACTGTCCAGAACTCCGGAAAATATGGTTTGTCTAGACCCTTGGCTCTATTTGTCAGTGGTGGCAGCGTAGGGTGAAGGTTTTCATTACAGAAATCTTTGTTCTTGCAGTATTCAATAGTTCTTCAGTCATGTATTATGGGTTGTAGAGGAGCGGACTCAGCCCTGCGGCGCCTCTTGCTGGTGACTTCCAGGCGTTAGCTCATTCTAGCTCCAGCGCGCCCTCTGCAGGCCGGTGATCCACCTGTCCTCTGGCCCTCGTGTCCCTCCCTGGACCCCGGTGCCCTTTTACCTGGGGTGCTGCCCCCTGGCAGTAACCCCTCAGTCTTAGGGTTTCCCCTTCCCGGGGAACCCCCACCCACTAGTCCCACCTCGCCTTAGTATAAGGCTACTGCCAGTCATCGTCTAGCCCCACGCCCTGGGGCAGACTGCAGTATCAGCCTACTCATCACTGGCAAGATTGGGTTTGGACCTGCTGCCTTGGCCTACCCCTGGGCTGCCCTCTGCAACCCCCAGTACCTGTTGGCCCAATGCTAGGCCGCAGCCTGGGGCTTTCCAGGCTGGAGCTCCCCAGCTCCTTGGCCTTTCCCCAGCCTTGCTCCACTCAGGTACCTTGTCTCTAGCTCCCTGCAGCCAGGCCCTTCTCTCTCTGAATGCAGAGAAAGAGTTCTTCTGGGCCTCTGGCTCCCAGCCTTTTATAGGGACCAGCTGGGCCTGATTGGGGCATAGCCCAGCTGTGGCTACTTCCCCAATCAGCCTAGCTTTTCCCTGCCACAGCCCTCTCCCTGGCTATTTTAAGTCCTTCAGGGCAGGAGCGGAGTAACCACCCCGCTACATGGGTGTATTCCAGCATTGGAAGACTGAGGCTTTGTGGGTATTTCATTATCTACCATGAAGGGACTGATCTGTGGGGCTTAAGTTTTGTATTTACTTTTTATTTTGTAAAGTACTATAAAAATGATGTGTGAACAGGCTTCCTGGCGGGCGAATAAACCAATACCCAGATGCCTTCCACAAGCAAATCTCTCGGCACAACTTTTGTTTGACAGGAGACCTGCTCTTACAGCACACCCCAAACAGCCCCACTTTCTCAGCAATGAAAACCCCTTTCTCGCATCGTTTTCTGAAGTAAAACACGACACGTCCATCAGAAAGTGCTTGCTGATTTAATAATAATCTTGCTTCCTTTAAAAATATCCAACTATGCAGTGAATAGACATTATACAGCCAGGGAATTTGCATCCATGGAACTATATTATACGTGGGAGCCCCAGGTGACAAGATGTCCCGATTTTATAGGGACAGTCCCAATATTTGGAGCTTTTTCTTATATAGGTTCCTATTACCCCTCCTCCCCAACACCTGTCCTGATTTTTTACACTTGCTGTTTGGTCACCCTAGCCCCAGGTGAGGAAGAGAGAGTGCAGGGTGCTCGTCCCTGGCTCCAGAGCAATCCCAGATAGGAGGGAACCATAATTCTGCAGCCAGTGCTGGTTGAGTGCTGAGGGACCACTAAGCAGCCGAGAACAGAGGTGGGGGGATCTGGGTGAACTAGGATCACACCCCCACCCACCCCTGCGACTGTTGTTGAGCAAGAGCCCTTGCGACACCTGTTCTAAAAAGTAACTGGTAAACACACTCACTCCAAGGTGCTTACAGACATGGGGCACAATCCAGCTCCCACTAAAGTCCATGGGAGTCGAGTTGTTGGCATCAATGGGAATAGAATTCCATTCGTAAGGCATGACGCACTCATAAGCCCGCCATCTGCCCGAAACCATCAGTTTGCCCAACTCATAGAAAAGTGAGGACTCCACCGCCTCTAGAAGCCAAGAGTTGCCCCTGGGGGGGAGGACGCTTTGCCCTGCTGTTGAACATTGTCAATGGCAGGCTGTTTCTCGCTCATTTTCTCTCCATCTAGGTGGAAAGCTTGGCGCACCCTAGCAGGCCAGGCAAGAGCTGTCACTGCTTCCGGTGTTTTTCTCCAGCTGCAGCGCTGCAAGCATAGCACTAAATCCAGCAGCAAAGCAAAGCGCTGGGCCGCAGCTGGTGGGCTCCTTTCCCAGCGATCAGGGAGAGCATTTCCACTCACTTTTCTGCCATTCCCAACATTTTTAGTGCCATTGCTACCCTCCCTGGGGGAAGGAACATCATACTCAACTAGGAGAGCCACCTGCTTTCTCCTCGCCAAGTTGCCTGTCTTCTGTAATGTTTCTCCTTTATACAACAATTTTCTCTCATAAGCATTTGCTTCCCCTGCTAGTTTTCCTCATTAGGATAATGATCGCTGATTTCTGTGGTATCTTTCCTCCAGATGGATCCCAAAGCACTTTGCAAACTTTACTTAACTGAGCATATCCGGCTCTGGAGGGCAATCTCTCCTCCAGCCACTGACGTGCAGCCACCTCTGGGGTGAAAGGAAGCAGCTGTTTTAACACCAGCATAGCACACACAGGACAAGGAACGAAGACTGTCTCCACCTAGAACTACAAGAACAATCCATTTTAAACAACCTTCTGTCAAATTCCTTCTTACCTGTCTTTCTATAGCATGAGAAAACAAGAGTTTGCGGTGGTTGAATCAGGGGAAAGAAGAAAGGGTAGGGTTACTGGAATTTTTTAAATCCAAATAAAGTTTGGTTTGAGTTTGGCGCTAATATCTTGCTCAGTTCTTACTTTCTATGAAACATTGGGATTTCAGACTATATTTTTGTCAGTAAGTGGGTTTAGCTACCAGAGTTGTATCTGTTTGCATTCCATATTTTGTTTTTAATATACCCTGAAAAACTGAGGCTGCATAGATAATTTCAGTGTGGAAGTTTCCATTATAAACTTTTGCCTCCTTCAAAAAACTTTGAAAAATAGACAGCTGCCCAAAGGCTATGCTATTTGCATAATTACTGCTTCCCATCAAACAGAAAAATTAAAGCCCGTCTAGTTTAGATTTAACATTAGCAACATTCTTGAAAACCACCCTGCGGGTGTAGAAATATGCATAAGTGTTGTTACTCTGGTGCCAGAAGTGATTGTACCTTTAGGAGATGCTTTTTAAACCAGTTTCAGTCTCTCACTCAAACGGCTTAAATGCCTTCTTGCGGTTCCCATGCTGGGTTTTGTTACAGATTCCATCATAAATACTGAATCTTAGCTTCCTGAACACCCCTAGCATTAAAGCATCTCTGAAAAGGTATGTGGAAGTCATGCAGAGAAGAAAAAGAGGCTAACCTCCACTAGCCTTTGCAACAAACAGAACCCATGCATAATGGCTTTTTAAATTCCTCTTGCTAATTCACACTATAATGATGCAGATCATCCTGGGTTACACGTTTAATGTCCTAGAGCTGGCTTCCCTGCTTAGAAAGGCACATAAGTCTTTCAGAACTGATGCACAAGTTTTTCTAAACAATTACTTATTTTACTCATGTTCATATGAACACACAATAGCTAAAACTGCATTTAACTCTATAACCGAGAAAGCAACTACCACTGGAGTGCCGCTGTTCATCTCCTTGGGAAACTACAAGATATATTTAGGCCCATCTCCTCTGTGTTTGTGCTATTATGGAATGTTTACAGGTGGTCTCATAAGCAGCAGCTTTTAGACCTGTGCATTACAAAGAGTGTCAGAAGCACCCTGATCTCTGGAAATCAGCGCTGTAACATACCTAAGACTAGTTTTTCAAACGTTCCAGGGACAGCAGTTGTTCTCGGTGCCCATCTCTGCAGAACTATGGCTTTCACTGGAAACTCTGGGGAAAAAATTATAGTTCTATCACCAGAGGGGGAAAAAATTCAGATTCCTGAACCTCTAGGTTTAAACAATAATGGCAGATCCAGTTCTGTACAGCTCAAGATTTCTCAATCCAGACCAAAGCCCAGTAGGCCTTTTCTCAGAGGATTTGTCCCTAGAGTGAAATTCAGTTTCAGGTACTTCCATCACATTTAAGGTTTGATAGAGTGGAGAGTTAAATAGGGGAAGTGCAGTGACTCTGTAGGCGAATGTAGCTGCTGCAAAGTACTCAACGGCGCACGTGAAACTGGGCATACCAGAATTTGTTTTTATTCAGGGAGTGAGGTTTTCCTGCCCAGGACTCCCAAGCTTCTTCCCTGCTACTAAACACTCTCTTCACTATGTGCCTGGACTATTTAACTCCCACCAGAAATGGGAAGAAGGGATCTTGATTTAAAGTTGGCTATGAAATGTCAGCATCCCATCTAGTATCACACAGTGACATCAGCGCTGCTGAATAGACCAAGTCCCCGCCACAGAGTCACTCCGAGCTGATGCCAGCTCCCTCTTTGATAGAGTGCAGCCATACAATGGCAAACATTTACTAGTTCAAACGTTCTGATATGTCTGAGACTCAGGGTATGTCTACACTGGCAGAATTTTTTCGCCGAGAGCTTCATTGCTGATTTAAAAAAAGCACTTAAAGAAAACTGCTGTTGTGTGTTCACATTGTCTTCCATTGGTGGCACAGCGTGTTCACACTTGCGGCACTTGCATTGCCAATGAGAGCAGTGCGCTGCAGGTAGCTATCCCACAGTGCAGTTCTCTCCCTTCTCCCACTAGGTCTGTGGGAAGGCAGAGAGGATCGCAGTGCATCATGTGTCCGGACTCAATGCCCCATGATGCATTGCTTTCTGTCCCAGGATTCCATGTGCTTCCATCTTCAGCTCACGACATTTTTCAATGTCCCTTGTTTTCTGCTTTCCCTGCCACATCTATTTGAAGGAATGGCTCCTGCACTGCTCTCCAATGCTCTGCTAGCTATCACTAGCACATCACGAGTGACAGTGGAATTATTCTTGAAGTTACAAAGGCAACGGCAGTCACAGTTGCCTGACATGGTGTCCGACATGGAAAGCAGTAACATTAGATTGCTTTTGATATTCACAGAGGAGCTGAACACAATGGAATGTCACTTTTGGCTGATTAAAGGCATGCTGGCGATGCCTATATGGCAGGTTAGACCTGAATGAGGAAAATATTCCCATGATTATAGCCACGTGTGGTATGCTGCATAATATTTGTGAAGGGAAGGGTGAATGGTTTACTCAGGGGTGGACTGCCGAGCTACAACTCCTGGCTGCTGATTTTGAGTAGCCAGATACCAGGGCTATTAGAGGGGTGCAATGTGAGGCAATAAGAATCAGGGATGTCTTGAGGCAATGCTTCGAAGATGAAAAACAGTTTGGTATGCTTGGAACTGCAATGGTTAATTGCATGTGGGAGGCTAGGAAGCAGCTGTGATTGTTAAAGCCTAGGATTCAATGTAAGGAACTAATGAAAGTGCCTTTTGATTTGCAGGTGCTATGAGGTATCATACCTTGCGTGGAAACAAATAGAGTGCTTATAATAAAAAACTTTGCTTTCATTGCCAAATAAACCACAATGCCACACAGACACACACACACACACACTCTATTGGTGGGGAAGAAGGTACGGGGGAGATGATTTTCATAGCTGAGTATAGGTTCAGCTTTCATTTGAAAAGCTGTCTGCGGGGGTGGAGTGTAGAGGAAAGCGTGAAGTGACAGAAGGCAGAAAGGAATGCACAGGGAGAGTTTGGGGAGTTCTAAATGTACTGAAGGGGAGGGTGGGCACGCATCTGCTCAGTCTGCAGTGTTACGAGAGTCTGGAGCATGTCAGTTTGATGCTCCAGAACTTTAATCAGCCTCTCTGTGGCATCCCTGTTGGAAGAATCCTTCTCTTCTCTTTCCTGCTTTTTGCTTTCCCTCCACTTCTGCGTTTGGTGTTTTCTACCTCTGACTGCTGTAGCATCACCCGGAACATATCTTCCATATCTCAGCCATTTTTTTATCTTGCGCAGACGCTCTGCTGCTGTTGGGGGGGTTGGTTCTCAAGGTGAAGTCTGGAGAGGCATAGTTCACAATAAACAGAAGCACTATTGTCCACTACCCACAGAGCATTGAAACAGTAACATTAATACACTGCTGGTAATATACCTATCACTTTCTCTGTGACCCTAGGCAAGCACACATCAGGCAGAAGACCCCAAGAAGGGTGAGTGAGCCCAGGGGCAGGGGCATTGTGCACTGCAGAAAAGCAATCTGAAAAGGTCGCAGGGCGCTTATGGGGGGCAACACTCTAAACTTTCCCATCGTTTTCCATGGGTGGTGGTCACTATGGAAGATATCTGAGGGTAAGCAGGGAAGCAAGGGTGCATCTGTTACACACTTGCAACTTCCGCCCTGATCCTTATGTTGCTTGCCTGTGGGAAGCTTTGGTCCCTGCCCAAGTAATTGCAGAGTGGTGTGGGTAAGTGTCTCTCAATGAGGGAAAGAAAAAGCAACTCTGCCAAGGAACCTCCGGCAGAGGATTGCTGAGTACCTCCAGGAAAATTTCCTAGAGAGCTCTCTGGAGGATTCCCAGGAAATCTCAAAGTGCATCCACTCCCTGTTCCGCTGTACTGCGTCGTTGTGCAGGAAAATGCCCAGCACACAGAAACAAAGCCAGCCTTCTACATTTCTCTGCTCTCAACCTACTTCAGAACTTTACAAAGCAAAATCACTTACCAAGGGTCTCCTCTCCTGCTTCTGGCTCACCAGAGAGCCAGTGCAAAGACTGGCTAGACACCTCTGGAGTGGAGAACAACTCCTGACTGGAAGCATCATGGGGTTCCACATCTTCTTCAGCCTCCACATCTTCACCAATGACTTCCTCCTCTGGATTAGGTCCACTTTCCACTGGCTCCAGACCCGCCGAAGTATCCACGGAACTCTTTGCGATGGAGGTGGGGTTGCCACGTAGGATAGCATCCAACTCCTTATAAAAATGGCAGGTCGGGGGTGCAGCACCGGAGCAATGGTTTACCTCCTTTGTGGTACGCATTCCTCAGCTCCTTCACCTTTGCTCTGCACTGCAGTGTGTCCCAGTCATATCCCTTTTTGTGCAAGCGGCACACAATCTGGCCATAGGTATAGAAATTCCTTTGGCTGGAGTGCAGCTGGGACTGGACAGCCTCCTCTCCCCAAACACTTATCAGATCCAATAGCTCCACAGTGGTCCAAGCCGGAGATCGTTTGCTGTGTGGAGCTGCCATGGTCAGCTGGGAAGATGTGATGTGAGCTCTGCATGCCGAGCAAACAGAAAGGGGAATTTCAAAATTCCCCAGGCTTTAAAGGGGGAGGGGTGGAAGGTTGTTTGCCTAGTGTCAGGGCAGCAGAGATGAAACTGCTGACCAGAGTGGGCAGGATGGGCATTGTGGGTCACCAGCCGGATGTCAATAACAGCGTCAAAATCAAGCCCGGTGTCTACACTGGCACTATGGTGCTAAAGCCTTGGCGCAAAAAGCCTTATGACTCTCGTCCGGGTGGTTTTATTACTGAGGCGTTTCAGCTCAAAAAATGGCTTTGCAGTGTGTACACCTCTGCTGTTTCATCGCCAAAAGTTGCCTTTTGGCAAAAAAAAAAAACTTGCCAGTGTAGACCAGGCCTCAGTGATCACAAATTTCATTGGGAAGTGGAGAACAGCTTAGTAAAAATGAAAGCACTTGTCTATCTGTCTCTCTGTCTAGGTATTTTACTGTGTACCTCACTGTGCTACCTGAGTGCAAACTGTCTACCCTGTAATCAGAGCTGTATGGAACTTCTGTACTAAACCTCTGGCCAAGCTGCTAGAAGGGTTGCCAAAGTTTGTGAACATTTTGCTGAACCTTAGTTAAGTTTTCAGCAATCTGGAGCTGATGGATGGCTTCATGCTAAAGTCAGTGGGCCAGATTCTCAGCTGGTGTGAATCAGAGTAGCTCCTATGAAGATGCACCAGGACATCAGCTGAGAGTATGGTTTCAGTCAGATAGGCACTAGGTAAAAATTGGTGGTTTGGTCTGAATGTTACTTTAAGAGTTTGGATTCTTGCAAATGCAAAATTAAGGAGTATTAACAGAAGGAGGTGGGAAAAAAAGGTTTGAATGAGTTTCTGTGAATCAAAAACCCCAAGTATTGTACATTTCTACCTGTAATTGTAATAGACAGAATGTTCCCGTGTCACAGTGAAATGAAGTTGGTATTAAAGTCTCAGCATATAGTGGTAATTTTCATTTTTCATTTTCATCATCAACCACTCTGAAAATTCAAACATGAAGAAAACTTTGAACCGCCAAAAAGGGACTTTCTGATCTTTCTGTAAAATGTCTATAGAACTGGTAAAGGACCTGTATTTCAAGCAATTAGGTGCTGAAAAGGATGGTTTACCATTCCACAAATAAAGTAGATGTGTGTTTGTTGCATCTTTGTGGGCACCTCTACTTTCTTAAGCCTGGTCTACACTATGGGTTTAAGTCAACCTAAATTATGCAACTCCAGCTATGTGAATAATGTAGCTGGAGTCGATGTAGCTTAGGTCAACTTACTGTGGTGTCTACACCATGCTGCATCAACAGGAGACACTCTCCCGTCGACTTACCTTGTGCTTCTCGTTCCGGTGGAGTACCGGAGTCAATGGGAGAGCGATCTGCGGTCGATTTAGTGGGTCTTCACTAGACCCACTAAATCGACCCCCGGTGCATCAATCACTTCAGCGTCGATTCCCGGTAAGTGTAAACATGCCCTTAGAAACAAGACACACATTTTTTTAATGTCAAGGGTAATAAACCATTGGAACAAATTACAAGGGAAGTGCTGGATTCTCCGCTTCTTGATGTCATATAATCATGACTGGATGCCTTTCTATAAGATAGGCTTTGATCAAACACAAGTTACTGGGCTCAATACAGAAGTAATCAGGTGAAATTCTGTGGCCTGTGTTATAGAGGAGGTCAGACTAGATAATCTACTGGTCCCTTTTGTTTTGGCCTTAAAATCTATTAAAGAAGAAAAACAGATTTTTGGTTGTGGGTTTAGGTTTGTTTTCCTGTTAGACTGCTCACTGGGAAGCAAAGGATACAATTTCATAAAGCACAGAGGTACCCTGGTGATGGTCATAGCATAAGAAATTAGACAGCGGCAGTTAGCAAATGATTTAAATACATCGCAGGCACTAACTCTCTCCCTTCGGGGAAAAATAAACATAATTAAAATGAATGCCCTTCTCAGGCTCCTTTGTATTCTGAATTCCCTCCCTATCCATAGTACTCCCTTTTATTTTAACAAAACCAACAACGTGTTCAGGTACTCTCTGTGGGGTGCTCGTAGCAAGCCCAGAATCTCCTTATTGCGGTTGCAGCATGACAAATTTGCGGACAGAAAAAAGGGCTAAATTCACAAGGAATATTATTACTGACACATCATTTGACCAGCTCTGAGTGAGTGGTAATATTCAGGGCTGCTGAAACAGAACCAGAATCAAGGATCAAAATGGACAAAAACAGTAGGGAACCACAGATTTTTACCAATCAACAGCTAACATCCATCAGTGTGATGTATTTCTGATGTGGCTCCTTTAACCTTCTTTAATGTAAATTCTGTTCAAATAAGAGTGCTGTTAGTGCTGAAAAATCAAACCCTTTGCACTTGCTAATTGCATAGAATCTCTTCCTTAGGCCAGTCTAAGATGTGGAATGTTGGGTCTCCAATCAATCTTTTTATGTCTTTCTTTGATTTTTTTTAACTCCAGGTATCAGCTCTCCTAGTAACAAACATCAGACATCTGTCATAAGAATGACCATATTGGGTCAGACCAAAGGTCCATCTAGCTCAGCATCCTGCCTTCCAATAGTGCCCAATGCCAAGTGCCCCAGAAGGAATGAACAGAACAAGTAATCAAGTGATCCATCCCCTGTCGTCCATTCCCAGCTTCTGGCTAATAGAGGCTAGGAACATATTCAGAGAAAAGAAAATACAGGAGAGGGAGTGAACAGGAGATAGTTTAGTGTTCTCAGAATTGTAGGTTGCTCAGTAAAGTTCTGGGGCTGATTCTGCAACATGGATATAAAATATTACCAGTCCAACCTTCTGGAGTTTTATATTCACTGGCACAGCACCTGGAGTGAGGTGAGGAAATCGCTAATCCTAAACGATGCTCTGCAGTTTACTGGTAAGAAGAGCCCCCTAAGGACCACTCCACCAACTGGTAATCACTGGAGCTCATCGCACTCTGGCTCCAGCCTCACCTCTGCCCCACCCAGGAATGCATCCTATGCCAGGCAGGGAAAGCAGGAAGTATTGAGCAGTCAGGCCAGCTGTACACAACCCAAATATTAGATGAATCTCCAGCAGCCAGGGGGCAGCAGCCACTTTATCCTGCCCATGAGGCACAAGGCAGTGGAGTGCCGAGTGGACAGATTTTCAAAGCTACTGTGAAGACTATCTTAAAAAATTCATCTTCCCCTGATTTCCCTGCAGAGTTCAGCTAATTCCTGCACTAGCGTTTTGAGCCCTTTGTGTCACGTCCCAGTCTACATTTTTAACAGCATTTATTTGAACTATTTTGCAGGGCATGTCCCTTGACGCCAGCTGAGTGAGTTGAGTGTTTCTGATGGAAGGGCGCTATAGATGTGTGATGTATCAAGGGAAGATATAAAGGTGTGCCAGCTACAGCTTTTCCATGTTTGCCCCTCTGGGCCCTTGAACAAATGAGGGGGGCCTGGAGGAATCTATATTAAGGTCCTTATTACCAGGTTGCCCAGGTAGGGTGTGAGCCAGCGCCCACTGCAGTCATAGAAAGGCCTACTCATTAATTTCAACTGGCTTTGGATCAAGACTTTAATCTGTTGGGACTTTATCCTCAGATGAATTACTAATCGTTATTATAATATTTTAGTTTGGTTGGTTGCTTTGTTGGCTCTCCGTACTGCCAGAGGACAGCTCACTGCTCATAGGAAACACACCTGAGAGCAACAGGACCAAATACAAACAGAAAATAAATTGTGTTTCAGCGGTTGTCTTCTTTCACTACCTGGATTTGAGCTGAAAAACATGCAAAGCCTTAAAAAGAGGAGATTAACTTTAAGGCAAGTAAGCCATTTTATTCCCTTTGGGTTCAGACAGGCTGCACCATCTAGTAGATTCAGCACAGCACTACACCAAAAAGTCCTGAGCACTAATCCTAACCTCCTTTGTGGTCCTACACAAGTTATTTAACGTCTCAGTGGTTGTTTCCCAATCTATGTAACAACTGTCTCCTTAGACCATCGGTGCGTTTGAACCCAATAAAGAACTGCAACATAGGCATCTACCACTTAGCAAAAGGAATAACTCTATTAGCTGCTACTGGTAGAAAGTACTTATCCTCTTAGGTGGACCAGCCACTGCAGATGACGTGACACAAATTCTACCATGTTAAGTACAGATGTAGCTGCTTCACAGGGGATTGATACAATGAGGAGCCAGTCGTTTAATATTTGCACCCCAAATTAGTTCATATTTTCACAGAGCTGAAGCACAAAACCCGTATTTTAATCAAGGGGACTCCTCTATCAAATGACAGAAGAGGACAAACCAAACTAGAACATTCTTATGAACAAATAAATCACCTGCACGAATCCCCGTGGCAATCTAATATAAAAAATTGCAAATCCCACCAAAGCGAATATAGAGGTTTGATTGCACCCAATGGTCATAGACAATTTCATGCAATGTTCTCCCAGCTGTTACTAAACTCTACTATATTGTGTTTTTCAAAACACATTTCTATTGAGTTATTACTGCAGGCATAGGCTGTTGCAAATGCAAGACTAATATAGCTGGGTGGTAGTAGGAAATCCAATCTATCTAACTCAACCACAAGTTACTGGGCTTAATATCATTCCCTCTAGGTGAAACTCTGTCCTGATGTGATGGAATGTACCCTGGTATTCAAACCCTGCACACTATTGTACAAAATATGCCTTATAAGGTATAATTGGAAAACTAATAACTTGCTGGTCAACAATATCATGTTGAAATGTATGTTGCAACATTATATGCAATGTTATGAATTCCCCTTGAACAATGTTGGTAGCACATGTTCAAATCCACGTAGCCTCACTTAGGCATAACTGGTCAAGCAGGTTTTAAACAAAGGAACAGGTATTTACCTCAATTTACATATAAATTGTAAACAGGGTCCTCAGACAGCGAGAGGGGCAACACAGGACAAAAGAAAAATCTGCATTTCAGCAAACAGGTGAGAAGAAACAGCATGGAACCTCTTTTACTACTAGATACCCTTTTGCCTCCTTTACTTTTGAATAGTTTGAATAAACTTTTGCTTTGAGGGGTAACCTTCAGATAAATGCATCTCCAAGGGGCACTGGACTATAAAAATGAGGGGCAAAAACACCCCTCTCTCTCTACCCATTTCTCACTTTTCACCTAAGACAAAAGAAACAGCTGTTGGACTTTGGGAGCGGAACCTGGCCTGAGAGTTTGGTCAACAGTGTTACTGGAAACATGTGGCATGGGACTTCATCTTGAACCAAGTCTAGTTTATTAAGCTCAGAAAGCATTTTATCTTTATTTTTCTTGCAACCATTTCTGACTTTAATGCCTCATTACCTGTATTCACTTAAAAGTATCTCTTTGTAAGTAAATAACCTGTTTCTTTAATTAAAACTAATTGAGTGTAGTGAATTGTTTGGGTAACTCTATTTAAGGCAGCAGACTGCTGTGTCTTGATCTCCTCAGAGGAGCAACAAACCTAATATATCTGGACTGCCTTGGAGAGGGATGGACAGTTCAGAACACGTTTCTTAGAAGAAGACTTGCAGCGTATTGAGGTCACCTGACAAGTAATAAACAAGGCTTCCGGAAGCCAGAATGTGGCTGGTGTTTGCTGACTGGCTGCTGGGGTCAGAGCTGCTTGACCAGGGCTGTGGCTGTACACAGACACTTAGGTGTGACCTACATGCTGTTTGGCTGTTTTTGAGGTGCCCAGGTTTCAGCAGCAAAGTATTGGGAGGCACCCCAGGTTGCCGGGCAAGTGGTGACACAGCCCCTCGCTGGTCTGGATTGCACCCCAGAATGTCGTACCTTCAATATGCAGCAGGTCAGACTAGGAATCTACTAGCAGACTATGAATCTACTAGCAGCCTCTCCAACAAACTCAACTCATTTCCAGTGTAACATTTCCCCTCTTAAGATTACCTTTCCCTCTCAGACAATAGAACTCTGCAGGACATACCCTCCATCCACTTCCTTTCTGGCACCCAATTGTTCCTGTCCTCGTCCATCCTGGGTTTTAATGCATTTGACACGGTGTCCTCTCGCTCAATGGAGGTTTCAGCAGTCAGCGGTTGCCTGTGCAGATGAGAGGTGGGACCCAGCGCACTGCAGAGTCGTGAACAGCATGTATTAAGCAATTTAGCCAATTACACAGATGAAGAAGCAAAGAAGCAGCAATTATAAACTCCTACCATAGGAACATTAAAATGGAAGCCAAAGGGATCATTCCGGCAATTGAAAAAAAACAGGCTTTGTACTCGGCTATTCACAGACGAAAGAAACAGCTAATGGGTGGCAGAGAAAGGCAGTAGGGTGCTCACGGTTTTGCCAACTTGCAGTGTGACTGGGATGCTCCCAGTCACAGGGAGATACTGATTTACACCCTGCTTTGCAGTCTTTCGCTAGCAGCAGATCTTGATCAGGACTGGCTAAGTGTCTTAGAACCATGGTCAGAAATACCAGTGTACAATTGCACAATATTACACTCATTCATAAAGATCACTTTTGGGGGAGGACGAGATGAGGAACGTAGATACTGCAGCCATACCTAATGGTTCTGTCATGAGTGACTGTGCAAAGCCCCAAACTGGAAATAAAATACAGACAAACAATATATAGAAATGTGATATATTATTTATATGACCACAGTGCTTACAAGCACCAGCTGAGATCAGGGCCCCAGTGTGCTAAGCATTGAGCAAACAGAGCAAGAGACACCTCTTCCTGAAGAGCATAGAGTCTAAGCAGACACAAGAGAGGAAGGCAAACAGAGGCAAAGGAACTTGCCCCAGTTCATACACCAGGTCAATGGCAGAGCCAGGAATAGAACCCAGGTGTCCTGACCTCTTTGCAGTGCCCTATGCAGTGGGGTCTTTGGTGAATCTCAGGTGTCTCACAGTAAGGGGGAGGAGAGATGGTCTTGTATGGTAGTTAATGCAAAGACCTGGGAGGCAGACGGGCTAGGTTCTGTAGGCCCAGCTCTAGGCAAGTGACTACACCTCTCTACACCTCTGTTTGCCCTCCTGTAAAATCTGAATCTGCCCAGTGGATCTGATTCATCCCACATTTACACACCAGTGATGGAGTCAATCAGCATTTGCACTGGTGTGAAGGTGCTGTAGTTTGGGGGGAACAATGGATTTAGACAACAGCTTCCTTTGTTCCATCTTTCCCTTTGAAATCCTTATCCCCTCCCCTTTAGTCTGGCAGTGAATGAATTCCATCTGCATGCTCGTTTCTACAGGCAAACAACGGTTTCACTTTGGGATTATAATTTTTTTTTTTTTGCCCTTTGATGTATTGTTCTCATTCTGGGATTTGAATATATATAAAAAAGTGAGAACTTTATTTATTATTCATTATTATTATTATTTACTTATTATTTATTTTATTATTAATTAAATATCTGTTTCCTTATCAAGCGATGTAAAACAAGATCGTTTCATGAATCTTTTGAGATTCAATGTGTACCACTCACCTGATTGTCCGAACTGTAAGAACTGATAACACGTCTGCACTTCAGTTATTTTTTCAAGCTCCTTGAGTGCTTTCATAATGATTTTCATTACACAGGACAATACTGCATACGTACTGGGGACCAGGTTGCTCAGGAGACATGTTTGGAGTAGAACTGGTCAACATTTTTTGACCCAGTTTCCCACTGGCAAATCGGATTTTGTTTAAAACAAGTTTTTCGTGGGGGGGGGGAAACCCATTTTCAACTAAACTCTTCAATTTGAAAATAGAATGAAACAAAAATTTCCATTTCAAACTGACGTTTTTAAGATTTCAAATTAAACAGGAAAAAATGTATTAAAAGAACTTTTAAAGTTCAAGTTAAAAAAATGTTTTAAAAACATAATCTTCAAAGGGTTTCATTTCCTTTTTAGCACTTGTTGGAAAAAAGAAAAAACAACCCTCCCCCACTCCCAAAAAGAAAAGAGTGAAAGATTGTTTTGTCCACCACCTCCTCATGTTTTTGTAAAAGCGGGGCAGGGGATAAAAACTCAACATCTGAACATTTTCAGTTTCTAAAATCCAAAACAAAATGACATTTTAATTTGAATTTTCAAACATGTTGAAAATTGGGAAAATTGGGGAAAAAAATGGTTTCATTCCATTTAGAAATTCCCTGCAAAAAAAAAAAAAATGAGAATTTTTATTTACCCATTTTTGTACTGAAAGAAAGGATCTTACTGTGTTAGTGCAACATGTTAAATCTAGTTCTGGTTGCAATAGACTGAAATGCACTGCCAAATGACAGCTGCTCAGTGGCATCTATGAAATGATCTATTGATTATCATAGGCACAATGCACATGAATTACCACTAAGTGGCACCTTTGTCATCATGGAGGTCAAGATCTGAATGGGTAATGGAGACTGAGCTACCCTGTACCCCACAGGTGTTTCCACCCAAAATAGAGTCAAGGAGCATTATTATTATTTGTATTATTTGTATTACAGCCATACCAGGGGAGGGATAGCTCAGTGGTTTGACCATTGGCCTGCTAAACCGAGAGTTGTGAGTTAAATCCTTGAGGGGGCCACTTAGGGATCTGGGGCAAAATCAGTACTTGGTCCTGCTAGTGAAGGCAGGGGGCTGGACTCCAAGACCTTTCAGGGTCCCTTCCAGTTCTCTGAGATAGGTATATCTCCATATATTTTATTTATGTATTTACCTATGATGGGCTAGGCACATCCACACACTTAGAAAGACACAGTCCCTTACCTTACAGCCTGAGAACTGGTGGCAGGAAGCCTCAGTCTGTAGGGTATCATTCACGAAAATGAAACCTTCTGATTATGCCTGGAAAGCCAGGTTAATTGTACACCAGAGGATCATCTCAGTGCAGCAGGGACCCTCCAGTGGCACACAGCCAGCAGAGAAGTTCCCCCACCACCCTAAACCCAGGCTGCTGACAGAGGGGACATAGATGGAGAAGAGGATGGGGCGTGTGGAAAAGGGCATGGCTGGAGGCTTACTACATCGTACTTACTGTGGTTTCAGCTCGCTGGGGTGGCTGGCAGTCGACATAAATGAGAACAGCTTTCCAGCTCAGTGTAACTATCTGAGTCAGACCTTATGGGATCCCTATTTATAGGGCTAGAAAGTGTGGGTATTTCAGACCTGATATGTAACGGCAGGACTGTGCAAATGCATAAGGGACAAAGACACAAGGATCCTAAGTCTGTTGCACCTTCCTGAAAGGGGTCCATGCTCAACCATAGTCCAGAAACCCATCATACCTTTTAGCCAGGAGGAGAAGAGGCACAGAGACCTCACACTGGTCAGCAAGAACACTTTAAGAGGTTGCATTGAAGCACAGCACCTCTTTGATCTCCTGCTGGGGTGGCCCAGCTTCCCATACCCCTAGCGTGGGTCTATCCCTATCAGACAAGGCCTGTGATAAAGCCCCACGCCGCTATTCCAGAGAGACCCCGGGGAAAAGAATTTCCCATCACGAGCAACATAGGCCAGGGGCTTGTTTTCTGTTTCCATAGTCAACTCCGGAATGCACATTTCATAACACGAAGTTCAACTCTGCACAGCAAAGGGGTAACCAGTGCGGAGAGCATGTGCCTGAGATCTGTTGATTGCCCCAGGCTCTGGCTTGTCATTAATAATAAGTTAACACACTGCAGATACCAGATGCCAATAAAAAAAAAAAACCCTCATTTTCCTGTATATTTAAGAAATCTCAGGTTAATTGAATTCTTGTTGGCATCTGTCCAGCGTGTGAAGAATAAAAGTGCCTTGTTATTTAGACGGCACATTTTCTTAAGCTTTAGATATGAATAAAAATATCAAGGTGAAACACTGGGGGTTTGTTTGCTTAGCTATTAAGAGCTCTTTATGCTTAATAACATAAAATGTGCATGGGGCCATTTGTAATTAGGGTTCTTCGAGCCTGCAATAATCTGCTCCCTAAGCAAGCTCTCACTTTTCCCTTGACAACATGCTTCTTAGCCTAGCAGGGCGAGCCAAATTAACGGCAGCCAAGTCTGCCACTTCTCAGCAATGCTTTCCGCTTTCCTCCTCTGCCTCTGTTCTTTCTTATTAGAAGTGATTTGTATTACACTAGAACCTAACAAGATCTGGGCCTCATTGCGTACATACCAATGAGAGACCCGTGCACCAAAAAGCTTACAATCTAATTAGACAAGGCAGGCAGAGGTCATATTATTTGCCCAAGGTCACCCAGCAGATCAGTGGTCGAGCCAGTACCAGAACCCAGGTGGCCTGACCCCTCGTTCAGGGCCCTCCTTTCAGCAGCATTCAATACCACTGCCTACTTCTCACTCCTCTTACGTCTTTCACACACTCTGTTCCATTTTGTCCTGCTTAGATCCACTTAGATCAGTCTGGTATCTGAGCATCTTTTCTCTCTTTCCCAATCATCTCTCGATGTCACCCTTTCTTCTCGTCCTCTTCCTTCTCTCCACTCACCCCAGTTTCTCTTTCTCTCGCTCTGACACTCTCCCCTCCTGTTTTTCCAAAGAAGCTTACCTAGAAAAATTCTCTCTGCTGCTAATTAGCATTTACGGAATACCTTATCCAAGCACCTGTGCAAACATTAGCTTGGTAAGTCTAATGCAGTCTGTTTATCACTTTTCTGGCCGCATGGTATGTACCAAACTTGCCGCACTTATCATGCCTTCTGATATGTCATATAGTTCAAATGAACTTACCATTTGTTTAAATAACTAGGTCTTTAAGGTGTCTGCTACAACTGAGGAGTCAGGGCCAGGTGACACGGAAGAGCTTATAGAAACAGATCAGTTTAAAATAATACATTTTCTAAGTAACGAGTAAAAACTCACAGAAAGATCATTGGTAATGGTCAGAAAAATAAACTGAGCTAAGTTTACATTAAAGTCACTGAGACATAATAAACACTGAAGTGCCTTATATACTACACAAACACTTTTTATTTGAAAATCAGGCATCTGTCATTTGGATTCTTTACCATGGTATCCCTTTTAAGGATGGCCCAGGGGTAAGTTACTTCACCCTTTCCTTACGCTCGGATGGATTTAGAGATGACAATTTACTGCAATAACCTTATTGAGTTAAGTTTAAGTATCTTTGGGGGTCCACTGTATTACATGCAAAGTTTATGTATTACTGTGGTCAGGCGCTGTATGTAACCTCTCTAGGAAGGTGAGGTCTGGAAGCTTAAAGGACTGTATTGAAAAATTGCCAGACAAGAATGGACTTTTGGGGACAATAAGTGGGATGTTCCTGGAGAACATCTAGTGGGCTGCTAATGCAAATTCCCCACCTCCAGTTATGCAAAGCCCTACTTTTTGAAGCTATGTCCACAGGAGAGGGTCTTTGTCTACTGATTACCTGTTCCTGGAGACTGGAGCTCAAAGGCCCAAGCAGAATAAAGAAATGGCTTAACTGCCCCGCCTAGGTTCTGGTTCTGAATTTGAGACAGGCTTATGTGTTTTGCTTCATCTGAGCCTAACTGCTCTCAGAGCAACAAAGTATTACAAAAATTACACATCTCTCCTTCACAGGCTTTCTTTCATAGACATACAAGCTGTCTCCTACCACTGTCTCATCTTCATTCAGTAGGATCCGTCTCTTTTTTTTCCACATTCATTAAAAATTGTTAAATAAAAAGACAGCTAATAAAATGTGAGCTTTTTCCTCATTCCTTTCTCCCATTATTCTGACCCCCTTCCCGTTTAGTGACTGTCTGAGGAGTAAAAATCACACAGCCATGAATGAGAGGGGTGGGAAAAATAGTTCATTGGAACCAAAAATGGGGCTGGCTGAAAACTGTTTCATCAAAACTGTTTTTCAATAGAAAACTGGGTTTTCAGCTAAGCCAAATTCTTCACACAAAGTGTCTGCCTTTCAAACAAAATTTCAAGTTTTCATTGAAGAACCATAAACATTTTGACTAAAACTTTCAGTTTTCAATTTTTTGACAGAAACCCAAACTTTTCCATGGGAAAATTAAAAAAAAAAAAAAAAAAAAAATTTCAACCAGCTCTAATTTAGAGGCTTTGTTTCGGCTTTCTTCGCTACTGGACCGTTGCAGCACATTTCCTGGAGTAACTGTTTAAACTGTGATCGGCAGCTTCCCCAAAATACCAACAAGCTGAAGATACAAGAAAAAGGGGGAATGCTAATTTTTCGGCCTTTTCCTTTTACTAACTAAGATGCCTGTTGGAAACACTCGGATGTGCCTTTTCACATCTGCTACAGTATGTGGCTCGAAAGACAGCACAAGAGGGCTCCGTAACTACATACACTCAGACACACACTGAAAAAAACTCACTCACTCTGGTGGATTGCCTTTAGTTGTTTCTTCAAAACAAAGCCATGTTCACTGCTCCTCAAGCACCACAATTTCCAGTTCTTTTTCTGCTCAGAGAGGAAATGAAACCTGTGTAACATTGGAGCTTTCAGCCTTGTGCTGCTGTCAAACATTTCAGGTCATGTGTGACATACTTCCTGAGAGTACTCAGAAGAGAAAGGTCATATTCTTGGGACAGCATTGCATGGGAGTGTGCCCTATCAATCTGCATTTTGCTAGATGGATTGTATTGCAGAAGGACAAGTACCTCCCGGGCTCCAGAAGTGTGTTTACTTGTTCTTAAAGATCCCCACATTATGAAAGGGACCTTTGGGGGGGATGGGATGGGATAGCTCAGTGGTTTGAGCATTGACCTGCTAAGCCCAGGGTTGTGAGTTCCCTCCTTGAGGGGCCAATCTAGGGCAAAAATCTGTCTGGGGCTTGGTCCTGCTTTGAGCAGTGGGTTGGACTAGATGACCTCCTGAGGACCCTTCCAAGCCTGATATTCTATGAAAGGCTGGATGATTGAGCATCATCATTTTTTAGATCATTAATTCTTAGCTATAAGGAGGAACAGGCTAAGCTTCCACTAAGTGAATGAGCTTTTGAAGTGCTGTGACCCTGGACGGTTCCTTTGTACTACAAGCTCTGTCCTAACCTAACCATCATGAAATTTTCCAGAGACTGAAATCCTCTTTTTTTTGCCACAGAAGAGGTACAGAATGAGCAAAGACAGTGGAAGCTTTCTTCTCTGCTCTTCTACTTGAGACTCAACCATTACTTAGGGCAGTGGTTTTCAACCTTTTTTCTTTGCAGACCCCTAAACAATTTTGAACGGAGGTGCAGACCCCTTTGGAAATCATAGATATAGTCTGCGGATCCTGAGGGGCCAGTGGACCACAGGTTGAAAACCACTGTTCTATGGTAACGACAACCTTTCGCAGTCCCGACAGACATACCCCACCATACAAGTTGTTCCAGCACCCCTGGGCTGCAGGTCCCCAGGAGTCCGCAGAGCACAGATTGAAAACCACTGATCTAAGGATACCTGTAGGGATAAGTTAGTTCCTGTGGATCTTTGCCTTGTTGGTAGGGCTGCCAAACATGCCGTCTATTAGCATTAGGCATTATGCTGTAGGTTTATATGATTTGGACACTTCTCCACTGGAGACAGGAGTTGGACAACCAAGCCATTTCACCTGAGTCACCAAGTACATAGACTAAATGTTAAAGCTTTCACAACCTGTGTCCCCCTTTGGATCATGGCTTTGTTAACACAAGTGCTGTGCTTCTGCCAGCGCAGGTACATTTTCCCTATTTTCTAACCATCTTCAGGGCTATAGGAATATAAAAATATAGGAACTGCTATACTGGGTTAGACCAGTGGTCCATCGAAAGGTGGGCCCAAACTAGATCTTTTTATCCAAATACCCACTCAATTAGGAGGGTTGTATTAAATGGAATCAGATCTGTACTCATCCTGGCTAGGTTTTCCAAAAGTTAAACCACCACTGAGTTTACCCTAACTCTGCTTCTCTCTCCTCCTCCCATATGAAGTGAGTCAATCAGAATTGAAGATCGCATTCAAGCTGATTTTGCTTCTAGAGAGGAGGACTCTATGGGGAACATTTTGACCTGCCCATCTCTGTAGGACTTGCTCGAGTGAGACTGATCTCACCTGGCAGCTGGAAAGTTTTCAAGTCCTGCAGGCAGGGCTGGCTTCAGGCACCAGCCTAGCAAGCAGGTGCCTGGGGCGGCCAATGAAGAGGGGGGCTGCACGTCCGGCCCTTTCGGCGGCAATTCGGCGGCGGGGCCGTCACTCCCTCTGGGAGCAAAGGACCTGCCGCCGAATTGCCACTGTAGAATGAAGCGGCGGTAGAGTTGCCGCTACGATCGCGGCTTTTTTTTTTCTTTTTTTTTTTGCTCTGCTTGGGGCGGCAAAAATGCTAGAGCCGGCCCTGCCTGCAGGTGTTGAGATTCCCTCCCAGACCTCCTTCCACTCGCCTTCCCAAGAACTCAGTTCCACCCCAGCCTTCGTCACTCAAGAATCTTTATTTGGTGTACAGCAGTAACGCCGGGGGGGGGGGAATGGTCACAGGGTATATCACAACTCCAAAGTTACACAGAAACCGTCTCCCTTTATCTACATCACACCTCTCATTGCATTTACTATATATTGCGTCACACATATGGATCAGACTGGTTACTTTGCAGGAACCAATCCCTGTGCAGCGTGCACTGTCCATGCATCAACTTCCTCTTTAGCTCATCTCTACATTCCTTATCCCTTGTTATCTAGTTCATAGTAAATAGTTCCCTGAGTTTTCTCCCGCTTATCTTAGTTGGCTCAGATATTGGGTCTTCTTAGCCCACTGACCTAGTTACATACCTTATTTAGCACAAACATTCTGTTTTCCACCTAATGATTCATTTCCATCCCTAATTCTATCTTCCAAAAAATGAGACCTCCCTCTAGGTGTTAATTACTCATTTCAGACCAGGCCTCAGCCACAATGGGAAATTTGTACTGCCACTGAAACTTAATGGTAATATGAGTCATCTGATCTTCTGCTTTGATCAATTTCTCCTGATATCTGTGAAGATATCATAGACACCCCATCATCTGTGCCGAGAAGCAATATCCTTTTGCTAACAGGAACACCTTGTACACATCCATGGGATGCAATCTCTCACATCACTAATCTACCCTCAAATCTTTAAGTTAGTTCAGAGGATTGTTTGTTTTCGGAGTGTTTGTCTGGTTGGTTGGTTGGTTGATTTTGACAGAAAGCTTTCTCTCACTGATAACTCTTTGGGGACCAGCTCAAATGAGCACACAGAGCCATCTGCCCCTTGGAATGTCTCAGTGCATGTGGAGGGGTGGGGGAGTACCAATTCCAGATTAGCCCCCATGGCAAGAAGGCACAAAGGGCCCCTGGTTTCCTACGCCTCTTTGGAAGTTGGACCGTCGGATTTATGTATTAGGTAGAACACAACAGTGAGGCCTAAAGTGCTACTGCCGTTATTGTAACTGGGTGCTCTCCAAACCTTTCAGTGCCTCAAAGTGTGGGGATCTCAGCAGTTTGCACGGATGGCTGGACGAGGGTCATGTCGCTGAGCACACGCAGTCAAGAGCGGTGAGCAAGATTTTGCAACTTTGACAATGAAAATCTGACACCAGTCAAAACAAGTTCTTCTTGGGCTGTTCTGCTCTGCACATGAGTGACCTCAAGTGGGGTGAGCCCAGAAATGTGTCTTCGGAGGTGGAGGGGAGTTCTTCCAGTATCCAGGGCTGGCTCCAGGCACTAGTGCAGCAAGCAGGTGCCTGGGGCGGCCAACGGAAAGGGGCGGCACGTCCGGCTCTTCGGCAGCAATTCGGCAACAGGTCCCTCAGTCCCTCTCGGAGGGAAGGACCTGCCACCGAATTGCTGCCGAATAATGAAGTGCCGCCGATCACGGCTTTTTTTTTTTTTTTCCCCCGCTTTGGGCGGCAAAAACGCTGGAGCCGGCCCTGCCAGTATCCCAGTTGAATTTCACACTAGTCTAGTAAAATGGCTAGTCACTGCTTGATCCCCATCACCCTTCAGGACTATTTAGCCTGTAAAATTTAAAACTATTACAGGCCACATTTTTAAAGCGTGGTAACTGAGTTGCATCAGCAAGAATCGCACTTGTGGCCATTAGGTGATCAGACTGCACGTCTTCCTGCAAAAGTGGATATGTCACCATGCAAAACAATGCAGCTCCCATTGGCTCCGATAGGATAGGAGCTCTGCCTGCACTTGCCAGCACTGCATTTGGCCCTTGAGATGCACGCTTCCCACTTTGCACCTGTGACTGCATCTGCCTTTCAAGGCTGTAGGTTTTACAAGAGCAATGGTTGAAAATTTGGCCTTATGGGCCTGCATGTCCCCACTGCAATTTATGCTAGCTAATAAAAACTCCAGATTACAAGCATATATTGTCCCAGTGACACAGCAGCCATGCTGGCAGAGTGACAATTCCAGGGAGAGATGTGTTTCTCCTAGGCCTGTAGAAAACCAGGGTGAGATGTTTGGCTTCCAGACGTAGCAGGTGCTGGCTGCATCACACACACACACACACACACACACACACACACACACACACACACACACACACACACACCACGTCTCCAGTTGGCAGATCAGCAGAACTACCTGGATGGCTGGAAACCAAGCCTGTTCTCTCTCTCTCACTCGGTACAAGTAGGCAGAGGTCATTAAAAAGCCAGCTGAGTGGAGCTGTTATCGGTGGGAGAGGCTGTAATACAAATCACACAGAGCGAAAGGACAGAAAGAATGGATATCTGACGGCAGTGATGCAGCATCAATGGGAACTCTGCCACTGACTTCAATGGGCTCACAATTAGGCCCTAGATGAGTGAGGTTGGGGGAGAGGCTTTCCTTTGCTGCAGATAGTGAGAAAACCTCCAGGATAAATACAAATGCTTCTGTTACTGGGTTACTGATGTTTGGCATTCTTGAACCTGATTGAGGGAGCAGCACAGGGCAGGTTATTATAAAACCCGAAAAGGGAGAACTGGCAAACCTACATTAGGTTTCTGGGGGAGCAGGGGATTCCTTACCTGGGTGGGACTGTTGTTGTTGCTTTTCCTCAGTGCCTGTTACAGATCCTAAGCCAGGGAATAATTCTTCACAAGCAGCGCACTAGAGGAAAGAGCCGCTTTTTGTAGGCACTTGGAGAACGGTTGAACTTTTGTTTCCTCACCACTCTGTGTAGGGTCCAGCGTACCAGAAGGGGGCCGAGGAAAGGGTAAGGGTACAAGTATAAAGGGCGTTTCCTGGGACATTTTCAGGGATAACTGCACCTTTGATGACCGCTGTCCCCCGCCCCACACCAGGTTTTCCTCAAGAGCAGAACCCATTTAAGGTTTCAGGCTTGAAGCCGTCCTCTCTCTTGGGCGGAGACCCTGCATTTCTCTCCCTCCAGTCCCTCTGCACCTCACTGTGATTTCCTCAGCAGGTGTGAATGGGGTCCAGCACCTGCAGTTCATCTTTCTCCAGGGACTACCCTAGTGTGCCCATCTACCAGCCTTCACAGAGCTAAATCCATTTATTCTTAGGGTACAAGCATTACTGAGAAGACATAAAAAACAGTACAAGTTCCTATGAATATACTAAAAGCTTACCAGAGGTCAGCCTTCAGTCTTGTGCGGTCCTAGGAAGCCAACAACCTTCCAACGCTTCTGCAAGGGTTGGGGCTCCCCCTTGGACAGAGGGGCCTTACCGTTTGCTTAATCAAAACAAGACCCTGTGTCAGCTCATGTGCTGGTTTTTATTCCAAAAGCCCTTTCTTTGTTTGCATATACAGAAGCTCCACGACTTAGGCAAGGTGTTCCATTCCAGAACGCCGTGCATAAGTCAAATTTTGTGTAAGTCGGAACGTATCGCTGACATTACACCAAAAAGAAAAAAATGCTTACGGAACTTTTTCCGTAAGTCCAGATTTCCGTAAGTCGGGTTTGCATAACCCGGGGAGCGTCTGTACTGGTTCAAACTGGATTTCCCAGAGACTCAAACATCCTAGGAGCTGGTGCTTCCCCAGAATTATACCCCAGGGTATAAATGTAATACCATGGTTCCCAAATACACTGCATGGGACTGTAATATCCATCACACTTCCTTTTGGCCTCCCCCACCACACACCGTTCAGTATCCCACAACTTCCCCTTGCTAATCGCCCCACGCCTGGACCATGCCCCAGTCCAACTCCTTTCCCTCCTCCCAAGGAAAATCTCTCATGGCATTCGCTGCTCCCCACCTCCACCTCTGCCTGATTCTGCACCCTTCTCATCTCCAACCCTGCCAAGACCCTGGTGCCTCCTCCCTGCCAGGGCCAGCTCCAGGCATCAGCTTGCCAAGCAGGTGCTTGGGGCGGCCAATCTGGAGGGAGGTGGCACATCCAGCTATTTAGCAGCAATTCGGCGGACAGTCCCTCACTCCCGCTCGGAGCGAAGGACCTCCCACCGAATTGCCACCGCAGATCACGATCGCGGCTTTTTTTTTTTTGCCCCGCTTGGGGCGGGAAAAACCCTGGAGCCAGCCCTGCTCCCCGCATTCCCCTCCCCCCGTAAACATACCTCTTTCCACCTGCTGCTACCGCCCCAATCTCTAACCTAGCCAATTAGAGCACAAGGATTTGCATGAATGATCCCTATAGGATGGTTAACTGAACCTGAATAGTTGCAGTCAATTGTATGGGCTGCCATCCCATTACTGTTATGTAAACTCCTGCACTGGGGCTGATGGAGGGGCTAATTTGCTTATTTATCAGTAGGCACATGGTATGCAGAATACTGACACTCTGACTGGTTGGAAGCTATTGCCATATCAGAGAAGAGAGATTTGCATAATCATCACACACTTATTTCTCAATAACCATACCATGGTTATGTAAATTCCTCACCCTAACCGGCTACCACTCTCAGAACTGCCCTTCACTATAACCACAAGCATGTGGTTTCTTACCCCTCCCTTACCTTCCACCTACCCACAGATATTAAAGACAATGTGACTAAAAGCAGGCACGAAGGAGGGCTAAGCCTTCCACCTGAAGAAAGGAAAGAGGGGGATTACAGAGAAAATTGCACTCAGGCAGGGTGACATGGAGAGGAGGGGTTAAGAAGTGGAGGTGGCCAGAGGTGACACATGGTGGGGGGCATGCGGGGTCACGTGCCCAGCCAGATTTGCTGCTTGGCTTTTACTGAGCATGCTCACACGGACTGAGCATGCTCAGTAACACTGCTGAAGCGGGCTGCCCTCACTCTGCTCCACCCCACTATTGGCGGGCACAGGTCATCTCTGGAGGTGGACATATTGCTTGAGGGCAGTAGTCCTTAGCCTTATAATTTATTTGCCCAGGATGCCAAGATTAACACCCTCAAGTAACAGGCTCCATCCATCACCTCTGCACTCGGATTAGCTATAATTAAAACTCCGTTCTGACTGGCTATTGCCCAGAGAGTTCTTGGACACAACAAGCTCGGCTTCTGACCCATACTCGCCCCTGTTCTCACTGAATCACTGTTCAGCCTCCTTGAGCTCCGACTGGAAAAGACCATTCCATTTTCAGTGCAGCAGATTATAACTATAATTGAGTTTACCCAATTCAATCGGGGGGAGGGGCAACAGCTGTGCCAGCTGGCAGAAATGACTTTTTGCAGAGGATTGTCAAACTGGCAGTGTTGTCAATTTTTTTTTATATATATTAACTTATTTCCTTCTGCAAACCAGAAATACTGCACTCACGCTGTACACAAAAGAATTGCCTTTACTGTATGGCTTTTGAGCAAAGTGTCTCTGTGGCAATATTAGATTACTGTGTGTGCTCCTAGTTTACAGCACAGATGTCAATGGAAATTACCGCTTCTTCCTCTTGTCCCTTAATCCTTTCTTAAAGTGCACCTCTTCAGGGAATGCTCATCAAAAATAAACACCCACCCTCCTGAACAATTGTTTTATGTTTTGTCTCATGCTTGTTTATCTTGTCTTGATTGGAATGTAAGGGCTTCAGAACTGGGAATACGTCTCAGCTCTGTTCTGTAAAGGATGAGAAAAGATGATTTTATGATTTTAAGGCACTGGAGTGGCCTGCAGGAGATCTAAGTTCAGGTCCCAGTTCTGGCACACAGCCATTGTCTGACTTTGAGCAAGTCGCTTATCCTCTCTGTTAAGCCTCAGTTTTTCATCTGTAAAATGGGGATATTACTTCCTCTCTCCCGCCCTTTATCTTAAGCTCTTTGGACTAGGGTCTGTCTCTTGCTGTGTTTCCCTAGCACAATGGAGCCCCAGGTGGGGTCTCTTGGCATTACCGTTGTACAACTAATAATAATTCTCCAAAATGCTGCACACTTTTACAATGCTAAATAAATATAGTCATAATTTGCATTATGTTGTTTATTTGTTTTTTAAAATGAATATGCAGGAAGGTGCCCAGTTAAACCTACATTTAGAAGACAGGTCAGTACACACATACAGAGGCATTTCAAATTTATGAAATTTCAAAGGAAATGTTTTGGGGGAAATTTGTCGCAAAGCTGTTTTGCTGGTTTTTGACCAACTTACGGCACGGTTTGACTATTTGGAACAAATACAAATTTCAATGAAAACGTTTCACAAAAACAAATTTTAAAAAGTTTGTGAAAAATCTTTCTCCATTTTTGGCCGATCCTATTTTGCAATTCATTCTATTAATGAAGCATAAACAAGCCAAACATTCCTCGTGGCCATCATTAATATTGTCTTGTAAAGAAGCGTGTCTCTACTTGTTATGAAGGCGTAGGAGGGGATGCCCTCTAGAACATAACAAGCTGGGGTTTGGATCATCCTTTTATGGCCCCAATAACACTCAGCATTTATATAACACTTTTCATTTCAAAGTGCTTTGCAAACATTCACTGATCACTTAGAACACTGCCTGTAGTTGGGTAATGCAGAGGTCTTCAAACCTAAAATCATGTCAGGGATCAGGGTCTTCAGCACAGCCAGTATCCTGGCAACCCAACAAGCACAGCTGACCTGCAGCAGGCTACCTGATTGACTGCAACCCCGATGGGTCAAGAAGGGCAGCTGGTTGGCTGCTCAGGGCATTCCAGCCTGCAGCTGCGATCCTCCCTGTGTCTGCTCCTCCAGCCTTATTCCAGTCCTGCTCCTAGTCCTGTCTTCAGCCTTGCTCCTGCTCCATCTTTGCTAACTCAACTGCTCCTGGTTCTGGGCTTTTCACTCCAGCCCTGGTTCCTGACTCCAGCTCTCATCCTTGGTGTGGCAACCGCTTTCCAATCCAGGCTCTGATACTTGGTTCTGGCTGTGATTCCTGTTGTGGCTATTGGTTCCTGACTCCAGCTCTGATCCTTGGATTGGATCTGCTTCCTGGCTCCTGCGCTGACCACAAGGCTTGACTGCCCAGGGTCCAGTCTCTAACAAACCATAACACTGAAGAGTCTCCAAGGTTTAATATCCCTAATCCATGGCACTACCATCACTACTTCTCCATTCCCATGGCTGAGCTCAACACAGACACACGAGAGGGTAAACGTGGCTACTTCATAATCTATTTTAGTAAGCTGCCTCTCTTCTTACCGCCAGTTTCCAGATACACCTCTACCTCGATATAACGCGACCTGATATAACACAAATTTGGATATAACGCGGTAAAGCAGAGCTCCGGGGAAGGAGGGGGCTGTGCACTCCGGTGGATCAAAGCAAGTTTCACCTATAACGCAGTAAGATTTTTTTGCTCCCGAGGACAGCGTTATATCGAGGTAGAGGTGTATTTAGATGTACAGTGTATCACTGTTTCTGGGTTTAAAACAGATGTAGACACTGTCCCTACCCTTAGGAGCTTATAATGTAACAAAAGAAAACCCGTACGAAGGGTGGGAGAGGGAGAAACATCAAACTATGCACCATTTGTATGTACCATTGTTTATGTATGAATAGACAAGAATGTTTGTTGCTGGGGTTTTTGCACTCTCCTTACTCTAACCTTCATCTGCTGATAGATTTCCACAGCTGCAGCAAATGAAGTGGGTCTTGAGAAGGATTTAGAGAGAGAAAAGATTAGGAGTCTCAGCTGAAGAGGAAATGATTGTTTCTTTTGCGATGGGATTGGCAGAGGGTGAAGACACCCCTGAGCAGGAAGTCACAAAGAGCCAGGCCGCCTCATGGTAGACAGTGCCTCAGGTAGGCATGTTCTTTCACTGAGCTTCTCCACATGCCTGGGCTGTTCTCAGTGTTTAATGTGCTACTGGAAGGTGCTCAAATGCTAAGGCTGATGAGCAGCATCATAACCTATGTAGAACAGAGTAGAATATTGCACACTGCACTGCTCCCTCTGCTCCATCCATGGCTCCTCACCCTGACAATACGGTTCCATGAGTAACTGCGGGAGGGCGGGGAGCCAGGGTTATGTGCTCACGCCCCTTTTTGGCATCTCGCTGCCCGGGAAGAAGAAGGAATGAACTATCCTTGCCCAGCTGTGCGTGAGTGGGGAAGGCTGCCTGAGTGCCCCTTTGCCCCTGCGTGAGGGTCTTTCACAATCTGTCTCTAAGAGGGAAATTCCAAAATGGGTAACAGGTTAGGGACATTCTCCAGAGATGTAGCTACACGTTCCCATTTCCAGGCACAGGTAAGGAGACAAATGGACGCACTGTGGACAGTTCGGATTAAAGTTCACAGGGATGAAATGAAAGCAGTCTCAAGGCAGGAAACCGCAGTGGTCAGGAGTTGAGCAGAGGATTGGCTGAGATCATGTTGGGTGGAGGTGTGTTTTAGAGATAAGGAGCAGATGGGAGACAGGTAAACAAATGGGAGTTTGGGGCTCCATTATAGACTTGAGCACTTAAGTTTCACCCTAGAATGGGTTGAGTAACACAGAAATCCCTTCAGAAGGGTGCTATGAAATTTTTATGCAATTTTGGCACAAAAGGCAGAGCTGCAAAAGGAAATCTTTCTAACCCTCCAGAAGAGGGGAAACCACCTGAAAATCCCTCAATCTGAACTAAGACAAAATGGCCCATCAGTCTAAACCTACCAGAACAGGAGCAGCCTCTGGGCCTGACTTTCTTCTCACATGCATATAAATCAGAGGTCACACCATTGAGGTCCATGGAGATATGAGTGTTATTGAGACCAATATCAGACCCTATATTTCCTGTTCAGAACCCAGACTCTCTGGGAGGGCTCTCTGGGATCTGAACTATGCTGTTGTTATAATTACATTGGAGGGGCTCCCTTGCTCTGTCTTCTCTCTTGCTTTTCTTGTCAGTTACCGAGAAGTTGCTGAAGTTCTGATTCCATGTAGGAGCAGCAAGACACCCAGCGAACACAAAGCTGAACTAAGTGACAAAGAGTCCTATGGCACCTTATAGACTAACTGACGTTTTGGAGCATAAGCTTTCGTGGGTGAATACTCCCTTCATCAGATGCATGATGCATGCTGAGCTGTTAGCCTCTCTGAAGGGGGAAGAGAGCAGAAGGGGACAGGAGAAGGAAGGAAAACAAAAGGAAGGAGAAGAGGGGAGTAAGAGAAAAGAAGAAAATAATCTGAAGTTCTTAGTCATTTGTCTGAGGAAACTTTTCAGTAAGTTCACAGATCCAAACTCATTTATCTGTGAATCTGGAAACATAAAAGTGCCAAAATGCGGTAGGTTGTAACTTTGAAGTTTATACCCAAATACCCAGAAAAAAAGTTGCCTCAATCTATCTAACTCTTCTGTTCAGTACTTGGAAGTTTGAATATAAATTAAGCAGCAGCTTTGAAGTTCTTACAGAGGCAGGAGTCCCAACAGAACAAGGTGTTCCAAGTCAACTTTAAACTCTTCTGGTGAGGACGGGAGTTCTTCAGGGACAGTACAGTGAAGTAAAGGGGGTAACAGAGATGGAGAAGAAAGGAGGAGAGGAGAAGGAGGAGGTGCAGTGGTTAATAAACTGGGCTTTCATCCTATCAGACAGGGCTTTGAAACCACAAGTAAGAATCCGTTCAGAAGGCCTTTTCTGCCCTCATAACAAAAACAGCATACAGTTTGATAGTCAGTGCTCAGGAGAACTCTGGCCTGGGTTTACAGAGCTGGTGAAGGTCTCTCTGACAGCCCCTACCCATACACCATGCCTAGTCCAAAACAGTGCTTTAGAACCTAACTTGCAGAAGCCCTCAGGGCCAGGTTTTGCACTGTTTTGTGGCTATAGACCAGGAGGGAAGAGGGCATAGAGAACCTCTCCTTGCCACAACTCCCAGCAGCATGGCAGGATAACCATTGAGCCCACAAGAGAGAGCTCTGTCCCCCAAAGTCCAAAGAGGATGTGCTCCAGCTGCAAAGAGCAGGACTGGTATTCCCCACCCTGTGTATGCTGCAGTGTACCCACCATGTATTCATCCCCTACCCAAACCATCTCTGAGCCATCTGACTTGTCTGCATCAGTAAGATGGCTCTGGTTAGCAAAGACTATCTTGCACCATTTCACTCTACGTACTACCCAGATTGACTCTGGCACGTAAAGATGGGACTTAGCCTTAACTGTGCTTTAGAACGGTGGTTCTCAAGCAGAGGTCCGGGGTTCCTTGGGGGGCCATGAACAGGTTTTAGGGGGTCCACCATGCAGGGCCAGCGTTATAGTCATTGGGGCCCAGGGCAGAAAGCTGAAGCCCTACTGCAAGGGACTGAAGTCCAGGGCCCTGAGTCCCGCCACCCGGGGCTGACGCCAAAGCCTGAGAAATGTAGCTTCACGGAGGCCCCTGTGGTGTGGGGCCCCAGGCAATTGCCCGGATTGCTACCCCCTAACACAGTTAATCTTGGGCAAGTGGATATGGCATGTTTATGCAAACCAGCTGTTACCCCAAGAGTTTATTACTGCAGAGCCCATTAGATTTCCACTATAGATGGTCTTCACAGATAGGTCTAGATACTTCACCAAAATTCTAAAGCTAAGTAAAGTTCTTCCAAAAGATGAACATGTTCCTCTGGTTAACTATGGGTACTTACAACCAGCTGTTTCATATGCACAAAACAAATACTGGATTTTGCTGTACTCTTTTTATAGTTTGCACAGTTGAATCTGATTTTTGACTCCTAAAAGGCTAGTGTCCTTCCATGAATTCCTCTTAGGAATGCAGGACCTATATTTAGAAAAATTAACTTAATTACTATGTTCCCATATTTACAAGAAAAAACTAATGTTTAACCTTTGACCTCAAATCTAAATTACAGCATGATCAGTGTTGATTACCCAGTGCCGGTTATTTGTTTTCCCAAAAAACAGTAAAGCTGTCATCACTTTAGAAAGCAATTACAAATCATACGAGGTTTATTTCTGGAATGGTTTTTAATATTGGAATTAAATTGCTCAGTTTTTTTCTCAAGATCATAATTTACAGAAAATCTAAGCAAACGCAAGTCCTGGAATTCCTACCGAGTACCCAGATGTTGCTGTTAAAACACATGATCATTCTTTTCATGTGCAGTGCAACAAAGATTGTATTGCATTTTTCAATGTAAAAACAACCGTTTGTGTTTAAGTTATCTATGTTCCTATCTAGGTCCTTATGTTGTTGCCCATCCTCATAACAGCTGAGCTCTGTTACTTTAAGCACAATTTTCTGAGTTCCCATACCAAATATTTATTTTTATTTCTTTTGATTAGTAATGTTATAAGTCAGGAAGCACATTGTGACTTGTAAATCTCATTGTTTTGCTGCTATGTAATCGATGGATGGATAACCTTTGTGTTGAAATCAATGAAGATACAATATTGCTGAATAATAGCAAACCTTAAAGATTTTTAACTCAGAGTGAAATCGCTCCTTGATTCTCTCCAGAATTACAGACTACACACCCATAAGCTTCGGGAAAGTTGGAAATCCCACTCCAGTTCTGAACTTCACTGCACAGGCCAGTCTTCAATTTAAAATTTTCTTGGAGAAGAATTATGCTAAGCTAAACATTATCAAAGAAAATGTTGTTGTCCCAAGTTACCAAAAAATATTAATGAATGTACTAATATACAGAACACACAGCTTGAATGAAATACATAATAATAATGGGGGTCTACACAGAACTGATGGATCATTCACAAAGGATCCCAGTATGCACTGACTCTGGGGTAAAGCTTCAGATGGATTTCTTAGCCGTGGTTTCTACTGTAGAAGTTTTACATCCTGATTGAGGAAAATATCCCTATTCAGGATGATGACCATTGGCCTGATTTTCCAAAGTTCTCAACACCCAGCCGCTCTTGTTGAGAATGAAGGGAGCTGCTGACTGCTGAAAATCTGGCTATGTGCTTAACTTTAAGCATGTGCTTAACCCCTATTGAAACCCATGGGCTTTCAGCACATGTTTATGCACTTTCCTGAGTTATTTGTAAGTTTATATGCCAGCATCTGATCTCAATTTCAGTGTGTAAATCTGTCATAACTGCAGAAAACTGAGTGAAGATATGCCAGATTTCCATCACTGTATCTAGGATCTGATCTGGATTAATATAGTATGGAATATGGATCCACATCGTTCATTATTACCTGAGCCTAATTTTTGTTAATTATAAAGTTAGTTCCATTTGGTTTTGTTTGTTTCTAGACACCAAAGAAGAAAAACAATTATTTTCATTTGCTATACACATTTTTTAATACTGTCCTTTAGCAATAAATGCAACTACTCAGTCACTAGACACAACTAGGAAGTTCAAAGGCGCACAAGGCAATTCTTACTCCCCAGGTTATCAGTAAGCCAGCTACCAACGGATGCCACGATCCAGAAGAATGTCAGGCCCCAAGATACTAATTTCAATAACTGATGGTTGTTTTCATGTGATGTTATATAGAACCTTGTACAGGAAGGTTGTATTCAAACCAAAGCATTTACACATGAAATACAATAATGTATCTTATTTTGGTCACAATTTACTGTACTCTGTCAATACAGTAAATTGTGACCAAAATAAGATACATTATTGTATTTCATATCATAGAGTCAATTTTTGAGGTGCTCCTTGGGAATCAGGCATTGATGTTGCCTAAACAAAGGGATCACTCTGCATGCTCTTTGTGACCTCCTCTGTTCTGGGACTGATGTATATTTGTAAATAAGACAAGTTACACTTAGAATATGCCCAGAGTCCACCTCTCTGATTTCTCCTCCCCTGTGAACCTTGCAAGTCTCCAGACATAGCACTTGACAGAATGAGATACAAGTGTCAGAAGAAGAGGCAACAATGTAATATGTATATTCTTATATATTAATAGTACATATAAACCTTACAATGTGTTATTGATACATATGTTAGTATAGAGAACAAACTGATTACATATATAGAAAACAGATAGCCCTAGTCTCCTCTCCCTCCATTTATGCTCTCGGTTTACATTCTGCATTTTTCACTTAGCTCATGCAGTGTCAACAAATGGACCATCTCCTCTTGTTCTTAGCCCAGTGCTGCAATGTGGGAGTATGTTTAAATAGCCAAATCTGTTTACACTGAAACGGCAGACACATTCATGAAGAGTCATATTAGGGTTTGCAAATTACCCCTTATCACCCTTTCCCTTTAATATTTACAAAATCAGAATTTACAGCCTACAAGTTTTTGACAGCCCGTCCCTTTAAATCAAACTCAAGCTTCATCCCTTCTCATGTTGCCTAGCGCTCTGGTTGCATTTTTTTTTTTCTTCCTCAAACCTTGATGCTTCCTGCCCTTACATGGTATAAAATATAATGTCTAAAAATGAGGAATGGATTCAATTATTTATTTTCACTTGCTTGGGATGACCTGCTAAATGGCTTGTAGCATAATCATTCGCTAGTAACGTGGGCATCCCCAAAATCCTGGAAACCTAAAGTATTATTCTAGTCTTTGTCCCTGATCCTGCACTAAGATCTGATAACACTGATTCCCCTGCAGTGCAAAGTTACACTGAAGTCAATGTAACTCTCCATATCTCAAAGGTTCATGCTAGCAAATTTCAGTAAAAGCCCAGTTTCACAGTCCCTGCTTGTTCTTTTAGCTTTCTGTCTCTACACTGAATAATAAAGACCTGATTCTCCTCTCACTTAGATCAGGATATTGGTGTCACTCCACTGATTTAGAGTTATGCCTGATTTACACCAGTGTAAGAGAGAGAAGAAGGCCTTATATAATATACTTTTCTCTTTTGTTACTGACTGAAACAGCAGCCTGTGACCAATAACTCTCTGAACGAGCTCCAGTCATGATGCCCTGCTCCCAGAAAACAAGATAGGCAGGGCATTATAATCTCAGTGTCAGGAACCTTTTGGTACTTCCAGCAATATTTTACAGTTGTTGTCCTCAGATCCTGACACTGTCTACACAAATTGCACATTTCTATTTTGGCTTTGTAAATTAAACTGTAAAAATCTTACTTCTGTATCATCTTTTGTCCACTTATTATTCGTGAAGATGGACAGATTTTGGCAGGTCTGGGGTAGATCTGTCCACGACATCCCCCAAGGTGAAGGACTGATGGAAGGAAAATTATTTAGCGTCTCTACCACATCCTCGTCCTCCTTAGGGTTCCCTTTAATCCCTGGTAGTCTCACGTACCCACTGATTCTCACAAAACTTCCTATTTCTGATACATTTCATGGTGTGCAAATTTGTGTATGTACCCCTGACCCAGCAATGGCACCTCCACATATCCTTACATGCAGATTAGTTCTGTTCCAGAGGACCTGTCTACTGCCTTCTCTTCTGTGAGTAGCATAAAGCAAAACGAAAGAAGACAGTGTGGAACATGGACTCACATTCTAAGGACAATCAGCCCAAAAGAGCCGTCCTCCACTGAGGCCCCTTTCAGGCCCAGCACTGCAAATTCTAGCACTAAAGCAGCTCTCAAGATGCTCCTTTTCAATACCAAGCGGATATCGGCAGCAAAGAAGATATATCCTCCTCCACTTATTTACAAACCTTGAAGCACATGTCATCTTGCTTCAGGAGGTGCACTTCACCACCGATATGCAACTTTCAGTCCCAGGCTATGCCGTTGTGGCTCACCACCATGACAAGTAGTATGGGATGGCATCTTACGTTAAAGAAGGGCTGTTCACTGTCACTATGTCGATATTTGATCCAAATGACATGGTACAATGGCAGGCAATAAAGGTGAATGAGCTTCTGTTGATTGATGTCTACAAGCCTCTATGAGTTAGCTGGCCAACCCCTGCTCTGCCCACCTTTCCAGGTCCTTCCAACTATTGTGGTGTTTTCAATTCCCACCATGCTAACTGGGGATACTGGCAGCAATCCAGATGGAGAAAATCTAACGGAATGGGCATCAGCCGCCAACCTACAACTCCTCTGTGACCCAAAGCAAACACCAACTTTTCACGGTAGTAAATGGGCAACAGGATCTTCATCTAATATCACCTTTTCATCTTCCAGGCCACTGCCACCAGTAGTCATTGAGCAGATAGTGCTTGAAACTTTCCCAGAGTCTCAGCCTCATCTGTCTTTATCCCCATGGGCCTGTGGACACCAACAACAAACATCTTACGGAAGGCCCAATGGAATTTTAGGAAAGCTTTGTGGGAGGTCTATCAAGCAAACTACAAATGTCTATCAGTGAACTGGCAGAGTTGGACTTGACATGTCCAGCCAATATAAATGACTCCAACTAAATTTTCTGCAAATTAGTTCAGGCAACTGCTAAGGCATAGATCCTTAGAGGCTACCACCAACAGTACATACCTGGGTGATCATCAGAGGCAATTAAGCTCTACCAGGAATTCAAATCTGCTGGTAATAAAAAGGTCATTAATATGAGCAAGTAACTCATTCAACTGCTAAATCAAACCAGGCACAATCAATAAAGAATGACAGCTGAAAAGATGGACTTTACTCATTCTAGCAGGAAAGCCTAGCAGACTATTAAAAGACTTAATGTAGATTCCAGACTCAGCAAAAAAGAGTTCACAGTCACTGTAAATTCTGACACATCCCAGCTATTGGCTAACGGCCACATACAGAACTTGGATAAGACTTTTATCCATGTGGTCAAAACTGAGGTTACAGAGAGCTGGCAGGCTCCTAATGTGGATTCAAACTGGATGGCTCCTTTATTCAGACAAAGAGCTGGACCAGGCCTTAAAAGTTTATGACAACAGGAAAGGCTCCATGCCTGGATTATATTCACATGGAGTGCCTACTTCACCTAAACCCAAAAGCAGACTGCTTCAATTCCTCAACTGATGTTCCCAGGACAACTACATCCCACAAATCTGGCACAGGGAAAAATCCTAGCCATTTCAAAACCAGAAAAACTGCTGGAAGATCCTAATTGCTACTGGCCCATCTCTCTCCTTTGTGTCTCTTATAAGCTTATGGAGAGACTGATTCTGATGCCCACCAATGATATTATCGAACCACGACTGCTCTTTGTTTGGGCTAGCTTCAAATGAGGACAATGTATCCAGCATCAAATTATTCTCCTGACAAAGGACATTGAAGATGCCTTCAAGAAGAGCGAAAAGGTTGGTGCCATTCTGGTGGATCTGTCAGCTGTCTGGTATGTCGGGCTGACTGCCAAATTGTTGCAGACTATTCCCTGTAAGCCCATAATGCGATTTATCATGGAAATGATAATGAATGAGAACTTCATCTTGAAAGCTGGAGCTGTCTTAGATGTCTATGTAATGGACTCCCACAAAGATCGGTTCTAGCTCCTCTTCTTTTCAACATATATACTTATGACCTACCAACAACTAAGGCCTATAAGTACATATACAGGGATGACATCTGTCTTGCTGATCTGCGTAACAATCTACACGATATCGAAGGGTCACTCAGCCAGCATATGAATGCTCTGCCTACTTATCTTCATCAGCAGAGAATTTCATTAAGTGGGTCAAAGATGGTGGCAACAACCTTCCATCTGAACAATCTCCTGGATAATCAAGCCCTTATAGTGTGTGGTGAGGAACAGCCACTTCCTTTCCAGCCAGTTCTCACTTATTTAGGAGTCAAACTGAACCACATTCTAACATACTGGTCCCATCTAGAGCACTTAAGAAAAAGATCTCCTCCCGCACTGCCTAGATCCAGGAGCAAGCAGAACCCTCCTGGGGAGCAGAGGCAACTGTTTTACAAACCATGGTCCTGGCGCTTCAGTGGAATATTGTGCAGCGGTTTGGGGCAGAAGTCAGCATACGCATCTTGTTGAATCAGAGCTGAGAACAGCCACCTATATCATTGGTGGCTGTCTGAGTCACATATTAACATCTAGTTTAGACGTGTTGGCTCATATAGCTCCCCGACAACTTCGACGAGATGCCATCACCTTTAAATTTGCATGGAGGGCTCTGGCAGATGGGAAAACAACCTGCTGCACACCAAGGTAATAATGATTTCAGGAGGTGCAGATAAGCAACACACACTTCCTACCAGAAGATCTGCTGACCTCCAGAAGAAAACACCACGCCGGCAGTTCCTGATGACTTGCCAACATCCTGTTCTGGCAGCCGTTCGTGCACTCATATCTAGTGCCCAGACCCAATCTCGGATGAACAACAGCATACCGGGGCAGTAGCTATGTCTTTGCAGAGGGGCACAAACTCTGGGTCAGGAAGACGGGCTGATGAATTTCAGAAGCTCTAACTTACGTCCACCCATTTGCAACCTGGGACACAAATCCCGGACTAGGCTTAACGGGTCGATCACTGGAACGGCCAGTGTGACAGCCACAAGGCAGACATTTGGTTTAGTCCGATCTTCACAGCGTGCCTGCAGGGCAGATATATAGATGGTCAAATGTGTGGTGGTGGAGTGCACAGTTAGGAGACTAGAGGGTGCACTGCAACCCCTTGCTATCCTCGGTGATACAACTTTTAGATGGCTGAACAATCTAGATCTTGACTTGTGACACATACGAAAGAAGAAGCTGGGTTCCTAGAAGATAGGTGCTGCATGGGAATGCTGTCAGCCAGAATGTGAGTGGACAGCAATGCTGGTTTGCCTATAGATAGTCTTCTGGTTAGGGTGCTAAGCCAGGACTTGGGATACCTGGGTTCAATTCCCTGCTCTACCACAGACTTCCTGCATGACCTTGGGCAAGTCACTTAGTCTGATAAAATGGACATAATTGTATTGAAAGGATAAATGTATAAAAGCATTGAGAGGTGCTCAGATGCTATTGTGGCGGGTGCCATATAAGTACTGCAGCTAGAAATAAGCTTTGATCTAGATTTTGGCCCAGTGTGTGCACCGCATGAATACACAGGATGGCACAACTGTGCCTACATAGGAGTGCAGATGGGGGCAGGCAACAAGCGGCCACTAATGCTCTCCGATTACAATGGGGCCTGCCTTGTTCAGCCTGCAGCTATCTGTGCGCCTAATCCAATTCCCATTGGAGCCAAAGGAAAGAGGCTTCAACAGACTTGGAGTCTGCTCCAGCGTTCCAAAGGGGAAGGGGGAAATGGGGGTCACATGTTTGCAAACGTCTGGCAGCCTGAACTGGGGCAAGTGCATCCGATGCAATGTTAAAGAAGGTGACGTGATCTCTGAGGGACTGCATCTGCCCCCGTGGTTTGAACCATTTCCACACACATGTGCCTTCGCAAACAGCAGACACATCCTGTTCTTCGTGATTTAAGCCTAATGCCCTGTATCCTTAAATGCTGAGAACACTCTCTTTTGGCTTGTGTGGGAAATAGGTTCTGACCAAGACAGCAGACATGCAGTAAGTCAGTAGTTTTGTTTTTCTCCTCAGTGCCAAGTGCTTAATGCTGATTGCCTTTGGAGCCCAAGGTTACCGCAGGAAGGCAGGAATCGCGTGTCCCATTTCTGGGGAGATGGTTATGATTTGTGTCAGGCAGGGAGTCAAAGCCCGGGGATTCAAATAGCTCGCTACCACAAAAGGACATGTTCTGATCTAATAAAACAAAACACAGAGAGGAGGAGAAATGCTTTTCTGATTCCATTGCCCTGGGTGTCGCTTAGTACGAGGCAGGCTGCATAAGCACTGCGGGATCGCAGACGGAACATTGGGGCAAATAGCCCAGAACATCAGGAATGCCTCGTGTGCTCAGCCTCCACTTATGAGGAAAATCCTGCCTGGAGCAATAATAGGCTAACTTTTAACCCTTCACACACATCCATATACACACAAGCCGGCCTAGATCCTCTCCTGGGTCAATGTCTACGTCTACTGCTTAGACCCTGGCAGATTGCCTCTGACACAGAAACTCCAATGGGGTGAGGGGAATTATGATGACACAGTGAGGGCCAGTGTGGCTGCGGCCTGTCAAATTAGTGGTGCTGGTCAGGAAGGAAGTGTGGCCATGGAATGCATTGATTAAGCATCCCTCTTCAGGGGGTTTTGCCCATGGAGCTTCCACAGAGATTAAGGCTGAGATTTTCAAAGTTGCCCAAGAGGTTTGGACACGCAGTTCCTAGTAATTGGGTGCCCAATCCCTTAGGAAGCGTCCCCCACAACAGCAGCCCTAAGGCAGGATATCAGGAGAAATACCATCTGCTTTCCCTCCATATGAATTCCCTTCTGCAGAACAAGGATCCTCATTGGAGCAGGGAGAAGCACAGTCAGTTACATCACAATGTCTGTCACTGGGAACAGGTACCAGACAATCAACACTCCTGTGTTAGGCAGGTGGTCAGACAAGATGATCACACTGGTTCCTTCTGGCCTTAAAAAACATGGCAGATTTGCAATATATATGGGCCTCTTGTAAGTATCCATCTTAACACCAGAGAAAATGGTTGGACGATGATTGTAACCTCTCAACATTGCACTGTGTAATTAATCTGAAACACGTAGTTCTGTTAATATATAGAGCCCTGCTAGCCAACCCTTTCAAAAGTGTCATCTTATCAACCTTCAGCCAAAGATTGCTGATGAAATTTTAATCAGGGTTAAACAATGGGATCCCATGAATATTATACCTCTTACTGCAAAACAGACGATCATTCTATTTACTCAGTTGAAACCTGGTGGCCATTTGGTAGGACAATGGCTGGAAACAGCTCATACTGGGACACTTTGTGGTGTAAAGGCTGATGACACAAAATAAATCCCTGGAAGAAAAGATGCCCAGACATACAGTTGAAAGCAACCAAGAAAATCTTCATGTTGTTTAACTGAACATACGTCAGGAGCATACTGCCAGATAATGATATAGTCAATGGTACCAGCCACAGACCCAAATGAAGATATACTTTTCATAGTGCTGCATGACAATAAAAAAATGGCTGAAGGCTGGATTTTTGCCTCCTGTTGTATCTTGGGTCCATTAGCAGCATACAGTGGCTTGGCAAAGAATAGATAAAACTGGTTTTATGCCAAGGGTTTGGATAACATAAAACATCCCTATGCCATGCTCCAAACCTTCTCCTAATTGTAAGCTGTTTGGGACAGGGACTGTCTTTATCCTGTATTTGTACAGCACCTAGGACAATGGGGTCCTAGTGTGTGACTGAGGCGCTCAGCTAGTACTGTAAGAATAATAATAATAATAAATTAGTAATTTAGAATAGAGTTTGAAATGACCTCTTTTTAGATGTTCCAATAACTGTTCAAATAACTACTTGGATTGCATTACTGTGTCTTTTATGACAGCAGGAGACTTCATGCTAGCTATGTGTTCCAGAGGGAAACATTGGTTAGTCTGGTTGGTTGGGTTTTTTAATATATATGATGGCTGTTTGGAGATGCACCGAGGTTTGGAATGTTAGACTAAGCTCCAGCAGAGATGGAATGGGCGGGGGGCAGAGTGCAGATGAAGTGGTCAAAGGTGCATGATGAATACAACACATCTCACAGATATACAGAGACAACAGAGAAACCAACATAAGCGAGTGTCATACTGGATTCAATGTATGCGGTGTTGTTGTAGCCATGTTGGTCCCAGGATATTAGAGAGACAAGGTAGGGGAGGTAATATCTTTTATTGGACCAACTTCTGTTGGTGAAAGAGACAAGATTTGAGATACACAGAGCTCTTCTTCAGGCCTGGAGAAGAGCTCTGTGTAGCTTGAAAAGCTTGTCTCTCTCACCAATAGAAGTTGGTTCAATAAGAGATATTACCTCACCCACCTTGTCTCTGTAATACTGGTTAAAAAGCACTTTCTATAGTCAGGGACGGCTCTAGCTTTTTTGCCGCCCCAAGCGGCGAAGCAAAAAAAATAAAAAATAAAAAAAAATAAAGCCTATCGGCGGCACTTCGGCGGCAGCTCAATCGCGCCACTTCCTCCTTCGGAGGCAATTTGGTGGCGGGTCCTTCGCTCCCTCTCTTCCTCTTTGGCGACACTTCGGCGGCAGCTCAAAGATGAAGAGAGGGACTGAGGGACCCGCCGCTGAATTGCCAAAGACCCGGACATGCCGCCCCTTTCCATTGGCCGCCCCAAGCACCTGCTTCCTTCGCTGGTGCCTGGAGCCGGACCTCTCTATAGTGATGAACTGTACAGTGTGTGCAACCAAGAAGCCAGTATATTTTCCAAAGCACTTCAAATGTAAAACTTCCATCAGTCACTTTGGTGCCTCCCGGGACTGAGGATAGATTCAGAAAAGTGTGTCAGATCTGTCAATGTGATCCGAATCTATGCAACCCTTTGAACAGGTGCCAATTGTCCCCCTGCACCATAGTCATTTAAAGGGAGTGCAATAGGCATAACAAACCTGAGAAATAAACCCGAACCAAAACTCCGGATCCAAACAGTCCTGACCTTTGAGGATGTTTGAAATTCAAACCCAGATCTGGATACAGAATTTTGCAAAAGGTTTCTGTGTTTATAATGGGCCAAACCACAGCTTTGGATGTGGGAAATCCAGATCCAGATTTTATAGCTTGGGCCCATCTTCAGTAGAAATTCACAAGCCGCAGACTATGCACTGGGTGTGGAGCTTAAGGTGTTTAAAAAAAAAAGAAATGTTCTTTAAACTGAGGTGCTCTGAGAAATGGAATTTGACGGCAGCATATTGTATCTGATTATGAACGTTGGCTTTAGTGTGGCTCTGTGGAGGCCAGTGCAGTGCCAAGCCCTGTATTGCCTGTGCCAACAGAGTAACAACACAAAGAAGGATCCAGTTGTGTATGTAATTGCATAATTTATCCATGCAACAGTGGAGCTGCTTGGGTGCAATGGGGAGGCACGTAATTTTGCAGCTGCACCTGTTGTGCTGATCTGTAAAACTCTGACCTCGTCACATCTTTTAAATTGGAACATGATCTTCATCCGATTGGCTTCATTTCACGGCTACATTGTGTCGCTGACAGGCACTAATCAAAAGTAGCACAGACACTGATTCAGAACCACAGCACCTCCCTCTAGAATTCCTGAATGATTCTTGGAGCCTACTGCAAGCTGATCTTGCCCGCATCCATCTGCAAGATCTTTTCTACCGAAAACCCTAAATTAGATTGGGAGTCATAAGCATGCACTCCAGGCCAAGAGACATTTTCTTTCACCCAGGCAAAATAGGCAGAAAGATTTTGTGCCGACTTCTGAACTACAGAGCCTTTCGTCTGTTAATTATTGCAGGTCATTAGTATCAACTGGCTGAAGCAGAATCCAACCCACTAACACGCTCTGAGTTATTGTCGCAGTATGTGTCATCTGTGATGTCAGTGAATTATCCTGTCGCATGCCACTGATGTCAGAAGTGGTTCCCAACTAACATGACGTAACATCAGGCCAGTAAAACAAGAAACCTTCCATTGTGCTGATATCTGGGCCTTAGAAACATTAGTGAAGCTAGTGTTCTGAACCCGACAAGTTACTTTCAATAACAACAAGTTCCTCCTTCATCAGATATGCTCAGACCTTTCCCAACGGTCTCACGCAACTTTAGTATCAATCAAGGTATCTCAGTGACCTTAACTCTGCACTGATATGACTTCAGATGACACCAGCTGTCAGTGCCTTTTTTCCCTCCAAAAAAAGGAACAGGCCAATCTAAGGTTGTTGTGACGGTGTACCTCATAAGGCTTCATGGGAATATGCTTATGAATATATATACGATATAACTTGAATATGTTTTATGCCACATATGCCATGTAACGTATCTATGTAAAGGTTATGATCTACTGAATACATTCCTCCTATTTGTATGAATGTATCATTTTTGTACTTGAAGTTAGAAATATTGGCTGTATACTTGCTTGATAGCCTTAGTAAAGCATTTGGTCAGCTTCTTGAGAAAGGAATGTGCAAATTAAATGCCCAGTCAAGAACCACTTAAGCCAACAATGAACTCGAAGATGCCAATCCACATCAGAGCTTTCCCAGGAATGTGGCTTGGCTGGTAAGAAACTCAGTCATGCATGGACATGTGACTTGCCCATGTGACTCCAAAACTCCATCTTGGAGCTGGACTTTGCATAGGAGAGAGGATGGGGTCACAAGAAATGTCTATTTAAACCCCTGGGAGACCCTTCCATTGGGTCTTCAGCTGGCTAAAGGGATAGCCTCTCCACCCCCAAGGATACCTGAAAGAAACTGGAACAAAGGACAGTAACTACAGGGGGTGTGAATGTTTGCTGGACCCAGACTAGAAGAGACTAGTCTGTAAAAGGAAGCTTACTGGAACTGGTGAGGTTTTATCTGTATTCAGTTTTCTTAGACATAGACTTGCACGTTGTATTTTATTTTACTTGGTAATTCACTTCGTTCTGTCTGCTATTACTTGGAACCACTTAAATCCTACTTTCTGTAGTTAATAAAATCACTTTCTACTTATTAATTAGCCCAGAGTATGTATTAATACCTGGGTGGGGGGGGGGACAAACAGCTGTGCATATCTCTCTATCAAAGTTATAGAGGGTGAACAATTTATGAGTTTACCCTGTATAAGCTTTATAAAGGGTAAAACGGATTTATTTGGGGTTTAGACCCCATTGGGAGTTGGGAATCTGAGTGTTAAAGACAGGAACACTTCTGTGAGCTGCTTTCAGTTAAGTCTGCAGCTTTGGGGCACGTGGTTCAGACCTTGGGTCTGTGTTGGAGCTGACTGGTGTGTCCGGCTCAACAAGACAGGGTGCTGGAGTCCCAGGCTGGCAGGGAAAGCAGGGACAGTAGTCTTAGCACATCAGTTGGCAGTTCCCAAGGAGGTTTCTATGATCCAACCCATCATAGTTGTTTAGTATTAATTCAATTCAGCTGGGTTCCACTGTGGAATCAGAAAACAGAGTGAGCCTCAGATATAAAGTCTGTGCAATTCCCAGTAAGTGAGCAAGAGAGAGAGAGAAAAAAACCCACAATTTCCTAAAGTAAAGCCTCCAAAACCCTTCACAAGCTAAGCATGGTTTCCTGGTAACGAGTGGAAACTTTTATCTGAGCCTGTCTGCTTGTGCAGAGAGGGCCTGGATCATCAGGCTGTGCAAACAGTAAAGGAAATAGGAACTTTGATGGAGTCATCCATATTTCAACCCCAATTGTATAGATGTGGATGGGCCATTGCAGGCTCCATGTAGGTGCACGTATTGGTCTGGCTGGATCTGACTGCAGGATAAGGACCTTAAATTGGGATTCAACTGTCCTTACAGGGATTTTTTGGTTCCTTTTATTTTTGATTTTTTATAATGATGGATACTGTTGGTAAGAATCATAGAATCGTTGGACTGGACGGAACCTCGAGAGGTCATCTAGTCCAGTCCCCTGCACTCATGGCAGCACTAAGTATTATCTAGACCATCCCTGACAGGTGTCAGGGATGGTCTAG
>NC_048304.1:117475553-117559204 GCF_013100865.1 Trachemys scripta elegans
ATAGAGGGTGAACAATTTATGAGTTTACCCTGTATAAGCTTTATAAAGGGTAAAACGGATTTATTTGGGGTTTAGACCCCATTGGGAGTTGGGAATCTGAGTGTTAAAGACTGGAACACTGCTGTGAGCTGCTTTCAGTTAAGTCTGCAGCTTTGGGACATGTGGTTCAGACCTTGGGTCTGTGTTGGAGCAGACAGGTGTGTCCAGCTCAACAAACAGGGTGCTGGAGTCCCAGGCTGGCAGGGAAAGCAGGGACAGTAGTCTTGGCACATCAGTTGGCAGTTCCCAAGGAGGTTTCTTTGATCCAACCCATCATAGTTGTTTAGTATTAATTCAATTCAGCTGAGTTCCGCTGTGGAATCAGAAAACAGAGTGAGCCTCAGATATAAAGTCTGTGCAATTCCCAGTAAGTGAGCAAGAGAGAGAGAGAAAAACACCACAATTTCCTAAAGTAAAGCCTTCAAAACCCTTCACAAGCTAAGCATGGTTTCCTGGTAATGAGTGGAAACTTTTATCTGAGCCTGTCTGCTTGTGCAGAGAGGACCTGGATCATCAGGCTGTGCAAACAGTAAAGGAAATAGGAACTTTGATGGAGTCATCCATATTTCAACCCCAATTGTATAGATGTGGATGGGCCATTGCAGGCTCCATGTAGGTGCACGTATTGGTCTGGCTGGATCTGACTGCAGGATAAGGGCCTTAAATTGGGATTCAACTGTCCTTACAGGGATTTTTTGGTTCCTTTTATTTTTGATTTTTTATAATGATGGATACTGTTGGTGAGAATCATAGACTCGTTGGACTGGACGGAACCTCGAGAGGTCATCTAGTCCAGTCCCCTGCACTCATGGCAGCACTAAGTATTATCTAGACCATCCCTGACAGGTGTCTGTCTAACCTGCTCTTTAAAATCTCCAATGATGGACATTCCACAACCTCCCTGGGCAATTTATTCCAATGCTTAACCACCCTGACAGTTAGGAAGTTTTTCCTAATGTCCAACCTAAACCTCCCTTGCTGCAATTTAAGCCCATTGCTTCTTGTCCTATCCTCAGAGGTTAAGGAGAATAATTTTTCATCCTCCTCCCTGTAACAATATTTTATGTACTTGAAAATGATTTTCAGGTCCCCTCTCAGTCTTCTCTTCTCCAGACTAAACAACCCCAATTTTTTCAGTCTTCCCTCATAGGTCATGTTCTCTCGACCTTTAATAATTTTTATTGCTCTTCTCTGGACTTTCTCCAATTCTTCCATATCCTTCCTGAAATGTGGTGCCCAGAATTGGACCCAATACTCCAGTTGAGGCCTAATCAGTGCGGAGTAGAATGGAAGAATTATTTCTCATTGTCTTGCTTACAACACTCATTAATGATCTGGATGATGGGCTGGATTGCACCCTCAGCAAGTTCGCAGATGACACTAAGTTGGAGGGAGAGGTAGATACGCTGGAGGGTAGGGATAGGGTCCAGAGTGACCTAGACAAATTGGAGGATTGGGCCAAAAGAGATTGGATGAGGTTCAACAAGGACAAGTGCAGAGTCCTGCACTTAGGACAGAAGAATCCCATTCACTGATACAGGCTTGGGACCGACTGGATAAGCGGCAATTCTTCAGAAAAGGACCTGGGGATTACAGTGGATGAGAAGCTGGATATAAGTCAACAGTGTGCCCTTGTTGCCAAGAAGGCTAATGGCATATTGGGCTGCATTAGTAGGAGCATTACCAGCAGATTGAAGGAAATGATTATTCCCCTCTATTCGGCACTGGTGATGCCACATCTGGAGTACTACGTCCAGTTTTGGGGGGCCCACTACAGAAGGGATGTGGACAAATTGGAGAGGGTCCAGTGGAGGGCAACAAAAATGATTAAGGGGCTGGGGCTCATGACTTATGAGGAGAGGCTGAGGGACCTGAGCTTATTTAATCTGCAGAAGAGAAGATTGAGGGGGGATTTGATAGCAGCCTTCAACTACCTGAAGGGCGATTCCAAAGAGGATGGAGCTAGGCTGTTCTCATTGGTGGCAGATGACAGAACAAGGAGCAATGGTCTCAAGTTGCAGTGGGGGAGGTCTAGGTGGGATATTAGGAAAAACTATTTCACTAGGACGGTGGTGAAACACTGGAATGGGTTACCTAGGGAAGTGGTGGAATCTCCATCCTTAGAGGTTTTTAAGGCCCAGTTTGACAAAGCCCTGGTTGGTCCTGCTTTGAGCAGGGGGTTGGACTAGATGACCTCCTGAGGTCTCTTCCAACCCTAATCTTCTATGATTCTAATACATCCCAGAATGATGTTTGGTTTTTTTGCAACAGTGTTGCACTGTTGACTCATATTTAGCTTGTGATCCACTATGACCCCCAGATCCCTTTCTGCCGGACTCCTTCCTAGGCAGTCATTTCCCATTTTGTATGTGTGCAACTGATTGTTCCTTTCTTTCCATTTGTCCTTACTGAATTTCACGCTATTTACTTCAGACCATTTCTCCAATGTGTCCAGACCATTTTGAATTTTAATCCTATCCTCCAAAGCACTTGCAACCTCTCACAGCTTGGAATCATCAGCAAACGTTATAAAGGTACTCTCTATGCCATTATCTAAATCACTGATGAAGATATTGAACAGAATTCGACCCAGAGCTAATCCCTGCAGGACCCCACTTGTTACGCCTTTCCTGCTTTACTGTGAACTACTGATAACTACTCTCTGGGAACGATTTTTGAACCAGTTATGCACCTGCCTTATAGTAGCTCTATCTAGGTTACATTTCCCTAGTTTATTTATGAGGTCATGCAAGACAGTGTCAAAAGCCTTTCTAAAGTCAAGATATACCATATCTACCGCTTCCCCCTATCCACAAGCCTTGTTACTCTGTCAAAGAAAACTATTAGGTTGGTTTGACACGATTTGTGCTTGACAAATCCATGCTGACTCTTACTTATCACCTTATTATCTTCTAAATGGTTGCAACTTGATTGCTTGATTATTTTCTTCATTATCGTTCTGGGTACTGACTGGTCTGTAATTCCCCGGCTTGTCCTTATTTCCCTTTTTATAGAGAGAAACAAATCATCCTTTTGCATTTCTTCAACTGCAGTCACTGGAGACTTAATGTGTGGCAGGGTTGTAAATCTACAGCACACTAGCCTGCTACTTGACAAAAATTGGCAGGTGGACCCTGGAGCCCCACACGAAAAGTTCCATATATTGCTGCTTCAAAGAGCCATGAGACTGAAAAATTCCATAGTATGACAACAAAGATGTTTGTTAGAGGTCTGGTCGGATTTACATATCATGAGACACTGAAAACACTAGGATTGTTTTACATGAAATGAAGATCAAGTCTTTGTCCACACTTGGAAATAGCCTGATTCAGCAATTGTGTATCTGTATGCTGCCCCCAACCGTAGACAATGGCAAGACTGGCCTTGTGTTGAATGACTTCATTTTGCTTCTCTGTATCCAGTTGCAGAGAATTATGTAAATACTGCTTTTCCAGTCTACTAAACTTTAGTAAAGTACTTTACTACTTTACTAAAGTACAGCATGTTTCCATATACACTGCAGAGTCTCTGAGGAGCCATTGGGACCATAATGAAATAAGAGAGAATTTTTATTTTGTGAAACTCCCTTTTTCTTATGCTATTTTTTAGGTTCATGCAGGTTAATAGCTAATCTCATGTTAAATTCCTTTCGTCCTTCTTAATCTCAGTGGTATTATTAAAGTATTTGTGATGAATTTGGCTGTTCTTAAAGGAATTGAGGATGCTTATCAGTTGAAATACATAGGCATTTACCTCTCTTTTCTCTGAGTTCATTGCTTCTTTCCCTGTACACAGCAGACACTCACACCAAACTATTTGGTTTGTCAGTTAAGACCTGATTATATTTCACGAATATTATTTTTTTGACCTTGACACATTCTGCCCAAAGGACACTTTGTACCTTAACAAATACACACTCCCAACATTGGCAAAACCAGCAAAACATAACAACTCATCAAAGAAGAAGCAGAGAAAAAGAATCCAAACACATCCCAACTTTTTCCCCTTCTACCTACATTAAATCAGTGCAAAATCACACCAATAGATTTAAGCGGAGACCAGAAAAGAGGCTCAGGTTCAAAACTGAGGAAGCAAGAAGAATATACCGTAGGACATCTCGATGGACAAAGAATTCATAGAGTCTTGGGGGCTGAATGTCATTGCACTGAGGGCACTCAGCATCAAAGGGGCCTTAAAATGGGTCCTCCTATAGCTGCTTTAGGAATCCTTTCTATTGCCAGAGGGGTATAAATAAAAATTAGGCCCATAGATTTGAAAGCTAGAAGGGACTGCTACGATCCTCTCGTCTCACTTCCTGTGCAACACAGGCCATAGAATTTCACATGGTAATTCCTGCAGCAAGCCTAATACTATCAGAAAGATTTCCAGGCTTGATTGAAAGATTCTGTTAGGCGTGAAGAGTGATCCCGGAGCCGTAAGTGGACAAAGACATAGATTGATTCTGGATAGGGAGAAGAATGGAATTCAAATAAAAAGCTACTTTTAGTCTCTTTCAGTGACAAATGTGTATATGCCTTGTCCATATGCTGAATAAATGAGCTAATCGAGAGTCTTTCCATCATTTTTTCAGTCCCTTACACAGTGGGCAGAAAGGTTGCTTCCAGGGTTCCTATCCTTTATAAGACCGTGTTTACCAATTCGTCATTGTACAAGTCAATTCATGGCTCAAGCTCAGTTAAATTAGAAAATAAAGGTAAAAGAGATGTTCTCATGAATGACCTACCAGCAGTTAAAAGATGATATTTAAAAAATAAATCTGTTAGAGTCCAATAGAATTTAACTGAAAATGAAAATCTTTCTGTAGGTATTTGGAACTGCCCAATAGTATTAAATAGAGAATCACAACCATGTTATAAGATTCTGTAGAATGATTCAAAAATATATAAATAGGATAGGATTCTTGATTAAATGTTATCAATTGTTAAGTAATTTATATAGAGCCCTATTAAAATTCTATAGAAATCTAATGGTTTTCTCCTTATTAAATTCTATAGGAGATCACCAGCTGAAAAGCAATGCACAACTGGTCAAAGAAAGTTAGTGACTGTGGAGTTAAATTCAAGGAACGTGTTGTAAGTGAAATAATGAGATCAGGAATGTGACCCTTTCACAAGTAGGGAAAAAATTGATGTGCTATTTGAGATTAAGTGAATCCAAACTTGCCAAGAATTCCCTGGTGGAAGAAGAGATCTCAAAGGTCATTAAAGAAAATGCTAAAATTTCTCAGAATAAGCGGTTCCTGGGAGCGTAGTGTCAGAATTGAAACTCATTCAGAGCATTCTGAGCTAAAACCCTTTGACATCTTAAGAGGTCTCTGGACTATTAGAGTGGCATAATAATTATAATTTAGGTGACAAGTACTCTAAAGAACTTTGAGAATGAGGAGATTTAGAGAAGCGAACGGAAGTGCGGCCACCATTACCAGCAACAGCTTCCAGGGAGAGACATTTACCTATCAAAATTTTCTGAGCCAGCTTCCTAAGTGAAGGAGGGACACCATCAAGGTTGCTAGCCCATGCTTCATAGAATGTTAGAGACCACAGCGCTGGAGATTAATAATGGTACTGAATGCTACTGAACAGTCAAGGCGATAGCATTAGGGTTAGCGTTGAGGCAAAACACACCTGTCACACAACTGAATGTAATCAGATAGAATGCGGGTAAAGTACCAAGTTGTCCTTTTAGAATAAGAACATAAGAATGGCCATAGTGGGTCAGACCAAAGGTCCATCTAGCCCAGTATCCTGTCTTCCGCAGGGCCGGCTCCAGCTTTTTTGCCGACCCAGGGGGCGAAGAAAAAAAAAAGATAAATCCGCAATCGGCGGCACTTCGGCGGCAGCTCTACCGCGCTGCTTCATTCTTCGGCGGCAATTCGGGCGACCAGTCCTTCCCTCTGAGAGTGACTGAGGGACCCGCCGCCAAAGACGCGGACGTGCCACCCCAAGCACCTGCTTCCTGCACTGGTGCCTGGAGCCAGCCCTGGTCTTCCGACAGTGGCCAATGCCAGGTGCTTCAAAGGGAATAAACACAACAGGTAATCGTTAAGTGATCCATCCCCTGTCGCCCATTCCCAGCTTCTGGCAAACAGAGGCTAGGGACACCATCCGGGTCCATCCTGGCTAATAGCCATTGATGGACCTAGCCTCCATGAACTTATCTAGTTCTTTTTGAAGCCTGTTATAGTCTTGGCCTTCACAACATCCTCTGGCAAGGAGTTCCACAGGTTGACTGTGCGTTGTGTGAAAAAATACTTCCTTTTGTTTGTTTTAAAGAATGAATTGTCTGTGTTCAAGAACATTCTGCATACAACGTGCCAGTTTCATATACATCCAGACTGAGTGCCCCTGCCATGCGGCCAAGCTCTCCAGACACAGCCCATCAAGTTCAGTGGGATATTCAGTGGGCAACAGCCCAGCAGGTGCCGAGAAAGAACCAGCAGTGAAAGGGTTAATAACAAGGGCTTTAAGCCCATCCAGTAATTTGCATGTCTGTGGGGATGTGGAGGAAGAAAACAAAACACTTGACATTTTAAAACAGAATCAAAAAGAGGAATATGGTGAAAGGAAAAGAATTAGGAAGTCTCTTACCCTATGTCCCATGACAAACCACTGCTACAAGATAGATATATTCCCTCTTGCCTGGTGGCAGCTCCTTTTCTGGGGACGGCTAAGCAACCTGCTCCACTTTCCAGCATCAGGTCCTCTCCTGCATACTTCTCCTTCCCTACACCCATGCTCAGTGGTCAAAGTTAGGGGAGCAACTTAGCATAACATATCCACCAGAGCAGCTCTGTTCACGTTTAAACAGCAGCTTGCGGCACCTCCAGAACTCATTGCCCAGAGCACACTGTTCACTCAGAGCATGCATGATCCCTTTCTCCTGTTTTATGAGCTCAGCATCCCTTAACAGAAAGTTAGTTGCCTAGCATAACAAGACATCACTGTGTTAGATGGAATGTTCTGTTTCAATTAGCTATTAATAAGATGTTTTTAAAATACTGAAGTGAATCACTGACTTTGAACTGAAATTCAAAATGGAGTACATGAACTCTAACTTTGAACTCCATCTTTGAGAGGGGACTTATTTACTACACAGACTCTAGCTTAAACCAGTCAGAACCGGTTTTTCCCGCCAAGTCCAACCCTCAGTGTTCCATCACCTCAGAAGCGTTCCATCACCTCAGAACTCTCCCCACCAAAAAAGCTTTATAAGGTCTTGTTCAGCGCCTGCACGGGGCTGTCCATTCCAGCGACAGTTCGTACACGGTCGGGTCTTCGCAGAGCTCCAGAGCTGAGATCGAAGAACAACATCTATCCCGTAGTGTGTTTGAGGAAGAGGAGGCCTGTCATCGTCATTCCTATATCCTGCATCTCCTGGTGTCCATCATCCCAGAGGGTCTCCTCGCCAACAACGAGAACCATCAGTCATCTGGACTCCCCAGTGTTCCTCCTCAAGGACTCTAAATCAGTCCAAGAGTTGTAGGTCCTGGGCATCACGCCTGTACATGACATCTGCTGCATCAGAGCAATAGGAGAAAGGTTTCCGTGTTGGGGTATTGTTTTGTAGAATCCCACGGGAGGGTTTATGGGCCTGAGCTCCAAGCTCTCAGAGTCAGTTACTGATCCACTATTTTACTGATTTATGGTTTTGCTGTTTCACTGTGTTATTCTTGTATTTCTTCCCCCCATTCTCCTTAGTTTTTCTGTACCTTTTATCCCTAGTCCACTTACCTTTATTTGCACCATATTATCTTGTCTTTTCTTTATTTTATGGGTAGCTAAATCCACCGGTGACAGACACAGAAGGGAGCCGAGTCTGCAGCTTCTGAGAAAAGGGGCTTTCCCTGTTATATCTTCCCTCTACCATCTCTCTAGTATTTCCTTTGAAGCGTTACCTTCTTCCCCTTGAGGTAACAACTGCTCAGGAACATTTCATTTCACAACACTACAACAAGGCATATGAATTACTCTGCCTCATGCTTCAGCCAAGTTACATGGAGAACAAAATAGGTATCGGCACAGCCTATTCATTTCACCAGCTCCTGCATTGATTTTGTGAGTTTATTTATTTATTTATTTTGTCGTCTGGGCTGTATCACGGCCCTAAACCTTTGCCGTAGGCTGATTGCTTAGAACAAAGCACAGCCGAAAAAAAGGCTAAATAGGAGAACCAATGGGGAATCCTCACCCTAATGCAGACTTTTTTTCCTGCCTGATACTTTGATCTTCCCCTCCAGCAAACCCACGACCACTCTCATAAATTCTCTGCTCTGCCCAACTGCCTCAAACCACTAGGCCAAGAGCCTAATGATCCTGAAATAATCCACCCCTTTTAATTGCTACCCCGTACATCTTCAGAGTGAGAGAGAGCCCGGGGCTGAAGAGTACCTCTGGAAAGGAAGTGAAATCCACACATCCTATGTGTTGTGATGTCTGTATTCTGACAAATGAAACAAACACTCAGACGTTGGCGCCTTGAGTCCAAACCAGGTGGGGCTCTTATTACAGATGGGCCCAAGCCATGTATTTAAGATCTGTTTCCCTATCTGAATTTCCACAAAGTGTCGGGGTGTTCAGAGCGGTGGCTTTCGCTAAGACCCAGGCCTGATGGCTATCAGGAGAAGGCATATGTGTAACAAAGCCTGCTCTCGTCTCTGGCAATAACTCAAGGGAAGTGTCGGGAAAGGAACGTGCTACTCAGCCCTCTACAGAAGGGAACATACCTTTTTATTTTTAAATCAAAGAGCAAACCAAGGTGGGTGCAGGCTGCTCATCAACCTGTGAGGCCTTCCTGCTCTGCTGCGCACTCAGGAAATGAACAATGCTCCCAGTAGCCAGGAATTTATCGTGGCAGATGCAGCCACAGCAGCTTGCGAGGCAACTGAAAGCCAGAGCAAGCGTGTTGGTGTTGGCACAATCAGGCACTATGTGGAGCTGGGATACTATGTAAGGAAAAGCATCAGAATTCTCAACTTTACCTTTTTTATATGAACCTAAATAGACCATGGGGAAAAAAACACAAATTGGGGCCTCGTTCCCGTAGATTCTTTTAGCACAGGAATTCTTGTTTAGTTAACCATGTTGCACTTCCACCCTACATCTTCAAAGCATTTTAAAAACATAAAGGGCCATGCAGCATAAGCTCCTCCAGGAGAATTCTGGCTGGGTCAGCCAGAATTCCTCCAGGTGCTTTGGAAGTATGTACAACAGAGTAGAGGCTTTGAACAAGTGGCCATGTGGTCCCCAGCTCCAGCTGATACAGGGGACAAGGTATAGGCCGGCTTTCATGGCACATCTTGTGAGAAGGTTATTGGCAACAGTAATGTACTAGCTGGCACATGGCCAGCTACAACTCAGCTCCGGTTAATTAACATAGCCTATCCCTCTTATAAAAGGCAGCAATGTCAAAATCCCTAGTGCTGTCCCTGGTGCACTGTAGTTAAACACATTGGCCCACCCCGAAAAAGTTACGGAAAGATTATATTTCTAATGCATAGCTTTTATTTCCTACCGAAGCTGTTTTATGGGTATAAACAGCAGCTTCAAACTTCCTGGCAAGAAGATTTATGGTGTAATTACCTTAGTATACTATTGTACAATTTGCAACTAATGGAAAAGAAATTTACTGGCTACACTTCAGCTGTCAGACTGTCTGTCTGCAGAAACGTTATGTAACTGGAAGGAATAAGTGCTTCCCTCCGTGAGTGGGAATGCTAAATGAGAGGTGTCGCTTAACCTGGTCAAACATTTTCAATTCTGATTGGTTACCCATATCGTAATACAGTGAAGGTCACCAGGTAGGAAATTAATTAATTTTCATGCAGAAAACAGAAGGCGTTGAGGTTCATAAATAAATAAATAAATAAATGCCCTGCACTCCAGTCCCTGGGAGATTCGTGCCTAGTCAATCATTTTTCAGGGCGAGTGAACAAAATAAGAATTCCACATTTTCTTTTAATTGCTTCGAATGCCAATATCTCCCAGTGGACTTTCCCGGCTGTTTTTTTTTTATTTTCTTCGTCTTTTTTTGAGTTGGAGAAAACACATCTGATTAATAATCATATAATGAGATTTCCAGTTCAATGATTAACTTATAAGATCAAGTGTTTTGGAGGAAGCAAAGCACAGACGTGCTTTTACTCTTTGCATGAGGTCTCTCTTTTTTAAACGGAAAACATTATTTGTATCAAATACTTTGTAGTGCCATTTCTCAGGGAGCTGTCGTGTCAGTTCAATTTCAAGAGTCAGTAGCAAACTTCCCTCTTACCAGAAGCAAGGAAAAATTGCTTGGGGGAGGACTGTGATAGGTTATGGACCCTTTCACTTCAAAATCCCTGGGGGGGAGGGATAGCTCAATGGTTTGAGTATTGACCTGCTTAAACCCAGGGTTGTGAGTTTAATTCTCAAAGGGGCCATTTAGGAATCTAGAGCAAAAATCTGTCTGGGGATTGGTCCTGCTTTGAGCAGGGGGTTGGACTAGCTGAGGTCCCTTCCAACCCTGGTATTCTATTTAAATAACCAAGGTTAGCAGTAACCAAGAGTCTAGTCCAACTCTCATTGAAATCAGTAGAAACTTTTCCACTGACTTTAAATGAGGACCCCAAAGTTATTACAATCCAGTGGCCATCTAGTGTGAAATAATCTTATAGTCTCAGTATAATGGCTAGTGGAAAACTGTTGTCTAATTGGTTCCTGGTAATCCCTCAATTGGTCTGACTGTATCCACCTGTTTTATACTTACATTGTAAACTCTTTGGGAAAAGGAGCTTCTGTTCTTTTTGTTCTGTTTGTACAGCTCCTAGCACAATGGGTTCCTGCTCCATGACTGGGTCTCCTAAGCCCTGCTGCAACACAAATACTAATAATACATCCACCTCACAAAACCCAGCATCTTATTCGCTGATTTACATACAATGGGCACCTGTTCTGTTTATTAAAAAAAACCATCAGACTGATGTAAACTTGGAGAACTGATGTCTTGTGCTCATTTAATGAGCAAGCCACCCCATTCCACACTAGTTTCTGGTCCCAAGCTAATTTAAAGTGGAGGTCTATGTCATGCCTCTGGGTGCTAGTCCAATCTTGAGGTGGCCTAGGCGTGGTTTGCCACCACAGTAGCAAGATCCTCATCTGAATGGTGGCCACCATCTAGTCATCCTGAGTGCTGCTAGGTGATCATCTAGCAGCCGCTGAGAATCCTGCAGCACCACCACATTGTGAATTCATGTAATAATGGTGGCCACAAACCCTCTGTTAAAGGCCTGGTCCACAGCCCACTGAAGGTAATGGAAAGACCTACCATTGACTTCAGAGTTTTTGATCCGGCCCTTAAAATGGCAGGTAAAATCCTTGCCATGTCTTCCAAATGCTTCCCCCATCCTACTTGCATCATTTGCATCTTATCCAGATTGCACCTCCACCAGCAAGCCTTCACCCTGGCCCCATCTCAGGCAGTCACAGATCGAGGCATCAATTCCTTTGGCACTAAATGGTTGTCTCCTTGGTGGCAGTCCCAGCTGAAACCAATGACTGAGTGGGAGCCGGTGAATAAATCATGCAACTAATTTCACAATGTTTTTCGAAGAAGCATTCAGCAAATATTCCTTCAGAGAAACAGGCAAATAATGGGGGGGACAGAGGGTAGTGGGGGCTCGATATCAACCTCATGAGACTTTTTTCAAATCCAACATTTTCAATTCCTTCTTCTTTTTTCATTGCCTGCCCAGCTGTTGATGATCACAAAAACTGAACTGCCCTGTCATGCCCAGAACCAGGTGGAAGTCAAACAATTGAGGCCAATTCTGCATCCCTGAATGAAGCAAAACTCTCATATCACTTTCGCTGTTCTTTTCGTGTGAGGACTGTGTTCTCCTCGGTTATCAGGCCAATGGGGAAATTCACATCATGTTTTTCTTTCAAAACCCCACATGTTTGAATGAAAGGAGCCGGCAATTTATCTCATTGTCTATTCCCTGCACTCCCAGCAAGAACACCTCCTATCACTCAGATATGCTCAGAAAGCAGAGATAGATTTGGTATCTAATCCTCTTTTAGCCATTTTTGCTCTAATCTCCTGGACTCTGAAGAAATTGCTCTCATTGCTGAAGAGGAAATTCCCCTGCTGATCTTGTGGCTGCAAAATGACAATAGAGCAGTTGCTATTTACAATTATTATTATGGTGATGATTGTAGGCTTGGCTTGACATGAGTAATTGGACATGGGGGAGGCCTCATTTCTTGGAAGACAGGATTAGAGAGGTAAATAGATTAGCAGGCTGAAAACAGAATGTTATGCTAACTAAGATAGTCTGTGTCTTAGTTTACTGACCTATCTGAACTAGCTAATATAAGAGGAAGAACCCCAAGGGAACCATTTACAATGGACAAGATAATCCGGGAACATGAGGAGGTAAAGAGTAGGTTGTGCATGGACAGCGCATGGACAAAGCATGCTGTACAAGGATTAGTTCCTCCACAAAGTAACCAAGCTAATCCCAAAATGTGTGATGCAACGTAGAGTAAATGTAACATGATGTGGAAATGTATGTAAAGGGAGAGGGTTTCTGTGTAATTTTGGATGTGTGGTGTGGCCTATACTCACTCCCTATGCTTGAATCTAAGCAAATCAGTCTAGCCTTGCTAAATGCCAAATAAAAATGCCTAAGTGACACTGTCTGGAATTGAACTAAGTTCTTGGGAAGCCATGTAAAAAAAGGTCTCGGAGGAAATCCTAACAGTGATTAGAGGCCCCAGTTACGGCTCAAGGCCCACATGCTCAGTATTTTACACACATGTATAATAAAAAGACAGTCGTTGCCCGAAAAGGCTTACAACCTGTACACATGATGGGATAACAGCAAGTGGGTCAAACAAGTAAAAGGAGGGAGAAAGAGGGAAATGGGGAAACAATCCCATTTAGCTTAATAAACGGAACCCAGCACACCCACAGCCCACCCACTGTCCAGAGTTCTGCGACATGAGAGCAAAGAGGAGTTCTGAGGAGGGATCTAAAGGGGCCCATAGAATGGCTTTGCGGATTGTTATGGGGAGCGCCTCCCAAGCAATATGGGGCAGCAGAAGTGAAAGTGCAAAGGGGCTTGAGGGAAAACGGGACTGACGAGTGACTGTGGTTGACATCGCTGGCATAGCAGAGGCGGGAGACAAGGTCTCAATAATGCATAAGATTCAAGAAGTAACTTTCTGTAATTAGCGACAGAGTTCTGTGGCACCTTATAGACTAACAGACGTATTGGAGCATAAGCTTTCGTGGGTGAATACTGATGCATCCAACAAAGTGGGTATTCACCCACGAAAGCTTATGCTCCAATACGTCTGTTAGTATAAGGTGCCACCGGACTCTTTGTCGCTTTTTACAGATCCAGACTAACGTGGCTACCCCTCTTATACTTTCTGTAATTACAATGTATGAGAAGCCAGAAGGAGAAAACAGGAACCAACATCAAACTCAGTATGCCACCTGGATGTCTGGGGGCGGGAGAAATATAAAAACCTGATGTTCAAGAAAGTGATGGTTTTGAAAGTGTGTGATTTTACATGGCTTTTAATAGGCCCTGCCAGCTACTAAAAGATTCCAGCTGATGAGCGTTGCCGCGCAGCTCATTTGACAGGTAACGATCGGGTGGGAAGCAGAGTAATTGGCTAGACTAGGACACAGAGCAGCATTTGGCAATCACTGCACAAAACTGACGCTGTTTTGAAAAATGTACCAAGTTTGAAATACATTTTTATAATCTTGTGGTGTTCTCTTAAACATGATTGAACCGAGGTGAGATTTAAAGTTTAGTTTCACTTGTCAGGCCAGGAAGGATGATCTGGGATTACAACATAGGCATGGGAGTCAGGAGTCAGTCCAGTTCTCAGCTCTCATTCAAGCTGTGTGTGTGACAGTAAGCAAGTTATATAAACTTTCTGTGACTCAGTTTCCCCTTCCTAAAATGGGAATGAGATTGCTTCCTCACAGAGATGCCATAAGCCTCCATTCATTTAAGATGGTAGAGTGGTATAGAAAGGTCAGATATTATCTGGTGGTATTGGGTAAAGTCCTGGAGTCCAGGTGAGATCCAGTCAGCTCAGGATTCAGTGTGAGAGGGAGAAGGTGGCCTGGCGTCACCCTATTCTGGGGACAACAAAAGGCTGGTTTAACACCCAGCATAAGTTAGAGCAGCCTCAGGGCTGCTATAATCTATGCCAGCTATGGCAGCCACCTAGACGCCATTCACGTAACCTAGCATCTCCAGAGTAAGGTAATTCAACACGCTGTCTACCATCCAATCACTCCTCTCATGGGGACCCAGGACCATCCAAATGTGTTTCTAATAGAAATAGCTTTTTGAGAAAATGACTTTTTTTTCCTAAAAAAATCAGATTTTTGTTGACAAACCATCTTTTCTGATTTTCAGCAACCAAAAATATTTTTGTCCAGTTTCAGTTTTTTGACAATATATATTGTCTAAATCATTCACAAGGGGGGGGAAGCATGTCTTGACTAGCTGAGACTCAATTATGGAAATATATATGAAGCCACTCCCTGTCCCCCCAGGTCCATAATCTTCACTGCAATCAGCATTGGAGCTCCAATGGAAAAGGCTATCTTGGAGACAATCAGCATCTCTCTTGACTAGAATGGCCACACCCCTTCTTGGGTTCACCTTGCCCATGTTTTTCAGCTGCACTGTATAGCTGGGTTCCCAGCTGCTCTGGGCTGGATTTCCAAACTGCCTGACCACAGGAAACCAAGGAAGCCAGGACAGTGGTGGGTAACGTCACCACCCCTTTCTGGGGCTGTCCACCCCTTCCAAAGCGGTTACCTCTGAATCAAAGTGGGGAGCTCTGTGTGACCCCTGGAGAGTGGTCTGGAGACCCACTCAAAGTGAGGACTACACTGAAAACACAGTTTACATCTTGGACCCTGCTCCACAGTGATTTACCACATAGGGAGTGAATCCGGCCTGGAACATGAAAACACATTTCCTTGGAAAAGCTCAACCCTCCCCGTCTATACCCCTGATACCAACAGCAGAACGTTCTCCACTAAGCTGCACTATGGACTTCGGCAGTGACTCTGCAAAGGCACAATGGTGCAATCAATGGCCACGCTCCATAGTACTGTATGAACTGGGCCATGGTCCCTCCTGTCACTGCGAGGAACCTTTTCCATTTCAGATATAAATGCTAAGTTTCCTTCCAGATGCTCTGCTGATGTTTGCCAGTTCCCACCACATAGGATGCTCCAGCACTGCTCCTGTTCTCCAGGCCTTTTCCTGCCTCTCTCTTTTGAAAGTTACTGCCTTGGCGTCCCTTGAACTAATCAAACTTCTTGAGAAGAGGACAGTCCTGTGACAACGGGCTTGTCCACACATACAGCCCCAGTGCAGCTGTGCCACTGCAGTGCGTCTGGTGAAGACGCTCTATGCCGACAGAAGCAAGCTCTCCCATCAGCATAATAAACCCACCTCTGTGAAAGGCAGTAGCTAAGTCAGTGGGAGGAGCTCTGTTGGTGTAACTTATGTCACTCAGGGGGGCGGTTTATTCATACCCCTGAATGACACAAATTATGCTGACGTAAGCCACAGTGTAGACCTAGCCTAAAGCACAGGGCTGGGAGTCAGGAGATCTGTGTTGTATCCCTAGCTCTTTACAGACTTGCTGTGTGACTCTGGGTGAATCATTTAGACCAAAGGTGGAGAGTCATTTTAGGTGTCTCCAATTTTGCAGGTTCACGTCTCAAGCTAAGAACCCAAAAATGTAGGCACCCAAGTCGTCAATATCCTTTGCAAGTTGGAGCTATTTCTCAGCACTTCAGATACCTACAGCTGAAAAGTGAGGGATAGTCATAATTCCTTTCCTCGCAGGGATGTGGGTGAGAATGGAGCCTTTCGTGTCTGAACTCCTCAAATGGAAGGTGTATAGTGCGGCAATGTATTTTTCTTATCCTATATGCAGAAGGCTTTTCATTTCTCAGAAATTGTTTAATCACAAACTTTGGGGCTAGTTCGGGTACGCTAACCAGGAAATTGTTTCCCCATTAGCCTCTGTAGCTTTTCAAACTAAGTCTGTCAAATAAAAATTATCCTTTTCATTTCCCTCCCTTTCCCCAGATTGCTAAAGTGCTGTTGCTGCCTCTGTTTTATCTGTCCAGAGTGAGTCCTGGTTCATTACAGTCTCAACCTCCCTGATTCAGCTAACCCGTTCTAGACAGATGCCAGTAAGTAATGAAGGAAATTCTCAAAGATGCAAACCAGATAAGACTGGCTGACTTCCATGAGGCTTCTCATGCAGGGAACCCAAGTACAAGGCTAGCCAGTTTTCAGCTGCCAAAGTAGCTCAGTTGGGAGAGCATTAGACTGAAAATCTAAAGGTCCCTGGTTCAATCCCAGGCTTTAGGAAGCCCTTTGGGGAGAGGGATAGCTCGGTGGTTTGAGCATTAGCCTGTGAAACCTCTGGTTGCGAGTTCAATCCTTGAGGGGGCCATTTAGGGAACTGGGGTAGAAATCTGTTTGGAGGTTGAGTTGGATTGGATGACCTTCTGAGGTCCCTTCTAATCCTAATACTCAGATACCTTGTCTGTTACTGGACCTATAAAGGGAGTGCACCACCCCTTGGTAGTGATGGGGGCATTTGCTTTTGCCGCAGTGATGATAGCTTAGTGATCTGGAAATAAGTATTCAAATTATGCAGGCTGTTTATTTCTTCCAGTGCCAAGGAGCTATGACCTCTGCTTAATTATTAAATTGGATCCATTTAGAAGTTTTCCATGGACTTCCCCTTGTCTACAATCTTTTCTCTGGTTGGCTGTCTCTTCCCCCACCCCCAATTCTTCTCTGACAATCTCATCCTAGTTTTTGGTTAGCTGTTAGAATGATTGATCATTAATTCTCGCCTGTATCATTAAATTACTAATAAATATATATTGACTTCTTTTGAGGCCAATGACAACAATTATTGACTCTATTACTGCCTCTATAACTGATCCATAGACCATCCCAAACTCAGTGGCCCATGTTTGAAATCCTGCCTCCTCTTTCCTTGCATTTCCTTAGGCTCTCTTTGAGTTACTTGCACCCTCGTTGCTGATATCCAAGGGGATCTAAGGTTTTGCTACTGACATGCTGAGGAGCTAGAAGACAATGCAAGGAAGTATGAAGTATTGTAGTAGCTGTGTCAATCCAGGATATTAGAAAGAAGAGCTCTGTATAAGCTTGAAACTTGTCCCTCAACACCAGAAGTTGAGCCAATAAAAGATACGAGGAAGTGTAAATTAATGTAGGGTGTGGACATCTCTTTACTTAAACCTTCTCCCTGCTGCTTAGCAATTAAGTTACAACAATTCCAACTTCCTTGGACACTTGTAGAATGAAAGTCAGTTGCTCAAAGAGTATCTAATTTAGGTTCTCCCATTGGCCAAGGTAATCCATCTCCCCGAGAGGTGGTAGATAGGTCTATGGAAGAATGCTGCACTGTCTACACCAGGGATTAGGTCTGTTTAACCACATCGCTCAAGGGTATGGATTTTTCTGTTAGACTGACCTAATTTCCTATGGTAGACCAGGCTTTAATGGAAGGGGATCTCAACCAATGCCTACGACTTTGATCTTGGGAGTTAAGTGTAAGTACGTCTAGAAGGAGTCTAACTGATGTAACATGTCCTCCTTCCTCCCCCCTCCCCCCATAGCCTCCTGCGCATGTGAAACAGCTGATTGCGGAGGGTGGGAGGAGGGGGGAGTAGGTGCTGATTGGTGAGGGCTGCTGGCAGGCAGGAAGCGCTGGGGACGGGGGAGGCGGCTGATGTATTACTGTGGTTCTTTGGCAATGTACATTGGTAAATTCTGGCTCCTTCTCAGGCTCAGCTTGGCCACCCCTGGTATCGATGGAGCACAGTCTCACCCTCTGTCATGTCTGTTCAATGGAGTGACAAAACTAAGATTTCTGGGGAAGACTTTCAAGGGCACAAATGAGTCATTTTCCATGACAACTGTAATGGACAAGTTCAGGCTGGTGATGGGGCAAACAGAGATAAATGAGGTGCACTTTAAACCCACGGGCAGCATGGTAAGGGCAGGTCTGCTGAGATGAAGCAATATAACAACACAGGGATGAATTTACCACGAACTAAGCCCATTTTTCTAAGTCACTCACTAACACACGACTATTCTGCAAACACAGAATGCTGCCTTGTCAGTTACTTGCTCGGTTTATCTGTCACTCCAAATGTTAAGCCTATTGACCAGGTGGGCGCCTTTTGTGATGTGTTTATTTTATTGCTAAATGTCCTTGAACTAACACTGTATTTATTTGCTTAACTGATAAGTAATTGGAAGACCTTTCACATCCGGCTCTGAGGAATCAGGAGTGGGAGAGGGAGGCAAACAGCCCTTCTCCTGTTCCCACGCTGATCAGAGGTTGCTCATTACAATATAGTTTTATATCAGGCAGGGTGATAAAGTGCAGTAAGTGCTGGTGCGAGATCCCAGGTTATCAGTATACTGTTTAGCAGCACAAAAGCTTCAGCGCATGAATTACCCTGCCAATGGGCTTAAAGGGGACATCTCTAGGGGCAGGCTCTCCTTCAACCCCAAACTCTATTTAATCGGTGTCCTCTCTGTTGAGTCAATCAACAATGTTGTGTGATGGGGCGGATAGATCCCACATTGGCAACGAGCAGGTTAATGAGAGACTGTGGATCCAATTGGCCTGCCCCCACTACACCTGCAACAAATGTCAGGCCTGCAGATGGGAGTTAAAAGGAGGAGGCCTTGCCTAGTTGAGGGCTGCCTAGGAAGGAACTTGCCGGACAGTTGCTCCCCTGCTACAGGGGATGACCAGATGTGGAGAAGATCTGTAGAAGCATGGACTGTTTGGAGGCAAACCCTGATAGAAGGATGGGATCCCACCAAAGGTATGTTGGATGGCCCTGTTTTGAGTTGTGGTTTTCTATTTCCCAATTTCTTTTGGACTATAGTACCCTGGAAGGGGTGAACTGAAGTGTGACTTGGCTGGAGGGTGAAAGCACAGCTACCTCAGAGAAAGCAGCCTACCAGTGGAGACCCATGGCTGGGTGAGTCATGCCCTGATGAATGACAAGAGGGTGCTGCAGAGGCAACCCATTCACAAGTGCCATTCAATTCCCATTGCGATGGGGATTTTCTTGGGTGCCCATCTTTCCTTTAGAAATTACAGATGAGTTTGAGCTGCATAATGCAGCTGGGGAATCCTGGTCGGGATTCAAAACCCCAAAAATTCAAGGATGTCCAGATCCAAAGTTTTGGCATAGGTCCATCTCTGCTAGAACATCAGAACAGCCAGACTGGGTCAGACCAATCAGTGGTCCATCTAGTCCACTATCCTGTCTTCCAACATGCTTCAGAGGGAATGAACAGAACAGGGCAATGATCGAGTGATCCATTCCCTGTCATCCAGTCCCAGCTTCTGGGAAAATGAGGCCACCAGTTCATTTCACACAGAAAACTGAGCACTGTTAGGTGACCAAGACAACTAATTGCTACTGATCAGAGCTCTGAAAAATAGTCTCATTCAATTTCAAACTCAAATTGAGCCTGGGTCTCAATCATTCTAACAGCTAACCAAAAAATAGGATGAGATTGTCAGAGAAGAATTAGGGTGGGGGAAGAGATACTTTCTGTAAACCTAGGGTCAAGGATTCTCATACTGCAGAAAATCCATGAACCCTACTGCGATATCCTCCCCCTGGCCTGCCACCCTGCTTCCCCCACTACCCTCCTTCTAATTTCCCTCCAGCCTCACAGCAAGCCCTAGGAGACCCAACTTATGCTCCATTCTATATGCATCCGAAGAAGTGGGCTGTAGTCCACGAAAGCTTATGCTCTAATAAATTTGTTAGTCTCTAAGGTGCCACAAGTACTCCTGTTCTTCTTTTTCCAACTTATTTTGTAGCAGAGGGCAACATGAGCTTTAGCACGGCTAGCCAAGTGAAAAGTCACAGCCCCTAGCATCTAATAGCTAGGGAGCACCTCAGGGCACCTTGCCAGCTGTGCTATGATTTATAGACCACCATTCACTCCTTGGAAAGAAAGCACTTCCCTTTCTTACCACCTTGTAAGATGAGATGTCCGGCCACTTCTTTCTCCTTCTCCAGAAGACCCTCTGATACAAGACTCAGGAGGGGTGACCCAGACGCCATTGGGCACCGCTGATAACAATGGAAAGTGTAGCGTCCTCACCAGTCCCTTGGTGAAGGCCGGGACTTAGGGAGACCCTTTCTGGCGACAAGCTGAGTTACTCTAGGAGTAGAGAGCTAAGGGAAAACATAGAGTCTGCCTTAGTCCAGCAGTTTCGATAAAAATCCTCTTTATAATCAAGTCCTATCTCATTTCTACCACAAGAGACATGCAAGTACATAAGGGTACCCAGAGCCTGTTCAGAGCTGGCAGGAGGTTGTGGTTTTAAAGTGACTAGTTGAGGGACAGGTGGACGGGTTGGTTCCTTTGCAGTCTGAATTTATACAACTTGGGGATGGGATTCTCATAAGTGCCCCCATTCTATCCCTCTTGCAATCAATGGGGGTTTTGCCATTGACTGCAGTGAGGACACAGTTAGGCTAGATGGTTTTTGAGACTCCATTTCCAAGCAAAGATTTGGTTCAAATCCATCCCCTACCCAAACCAAACTGTGCGGCATCGTTTGCAAACTCCATTGTGAACCAAACCCAACAGGATTTGCATAGCTCTGCCCCTGATCCAGGCCCATTTCAAACTCGTGTGGTGGACATGATGTACTCCAGGTCCCATTCCCCCTGATGTATTCCCTTCCCAATTTGCGACTCGGCACCTGATATTTGGTTGAGTCTAAACATTTGTACTGCATCTCATGAAATCCATCTAGAAAAAGGAAAATACAAAACAACCGTTGCTTAATATAGTCCGATAATGAAACAAAACCACAACATGCATTAAGTAAAGATGCAATGAGATGCAGTACTGTGGCAACAGTAGTAAAATATGCGCTAGCTGCATTTACATTTTGATTAAGGAAATTATTCACAGGGCATCAGATGTTTGGGAAGAAATCCATCCTATGGCTTGTTAATCAGAAAAATAATACACTCCACATGCTGTTGAGAGGAGTATCTTTCAACAGGGAAAAGCACTGCTGCTTATTTTTATTAGAAAATCAGTACGTTCCCATGTGCACTTTGTAGCCTGCTATTCTACACTTATTGATGAAGACCCTAGTCCAGGAAAGCACATAAGTATGTGCTTCATTTTAAGCCCCATCGGTTTCATTGGGACTATTCATGCGCATCAAGTTAAGCACATTCTTAAAGGCTCTGCTGGATCAGGGCCTTATAGAGCAGTAAAGACCTGCTAACTGCCTCATCTTAAGATGGGCTGTAGGCCTATGCCACTTGTGCTGTGAAGCCAGCAAATCTCTGTCAGAAGCTAAGCACGGGTAGGTTTGAGTCCAAGACTAATGGGAGACCTCCCTGGAATGTCTAGGGTGCTGTAGGATTCAGCAGATTACCATTTTCCCCGCAAGACGCTGATGAAGCAACAGGGAGCGTTATGCTGGTGGAGATGCCTTCATGCAAGGCACTGCATTTAGCCGTATGGAATGGCATCTGAAGAAGTGAGGTTCTTACCCACGAAAGTTTATGCTCCCAATACTGCTGTTAGTCTTAAAGGTGCCACAGGACCCTCTGTTGCTTCTTACTATGGTCCGGTTATTTGTGATCATTGCCAATCCCAAGAAAATGGACGTTAACCTCAGTGTCTTGGGTAAATGTCATTCTATTTGCCTCAGCAGTTTCAACTAAACACGGCATAAACTATTTCGTGTCTTTGAGAACGGATGTGCTGCACTCCAGAGGTGGCTGCATTTCAGTGATGCAAAAAGCGGCTCTTGTCTGTGGTTTAAGTTTGGGATGTACTTGGGAATTCCCTGGAGAGAAACCTGCTCTGTAAATGTGAGATACTATTAATAAAGTCCATTTATTTGTTCTGTGTATGCTTATAAGAACTGCCACACTGGGTCAGACCAATGGTCCATCTAGCCCAGTATCCCGTCTCCAACAGTGACCACAAACTAGAGCTTCAGGGGAATGTACAGAATAGGGAAATTCTGGAGAGATCCACCCCTGCCTTCCCCTCCTAGCTTCTGGCAGGCAGAGATTTAGGATCACCCTGAGCAAGGAGTTGTGTCCCTGACCATCTTGGCTAATAGTCATGGATGTGGACTTAGCTCCCATGAATTGATGTTGTTATTTTTTGAACCCAATTATACTTTTGGCCTGCACAACACCCCAGTAGACTGATGATGAAGAAGCAGGGCACGAATCTTGCTTGCTTTGCTGGAACAACGAGCTCATTGACTTCAACGGGATTGTTTGCATTAGTAAGGAGAGCAGGATTTTTCTCCTCATGTGCCTATACCATGTTATCTGACCAGCATAAGTCAGACCCCAATAAACGAGCATGACTCATTTTTACAGGCATCGCCCTTGCTTTCTGAAGCAAGGAGAAAGAAGACCTGGAAGCTACCCGAGAGGAGCAGGTGCCCAGATCTTACCTATCTCACTCTGCAAACAGGGATGCTCCAGCTTCTTCTTCCCAAATTTTAGGTATATCTAGTAAAAAGTCAGTGGAAAGAGATATCGGTTTTTTATATGGAACCAATACTACATGGGGAGCCACTGACTTTGATCCCAAAAGTCTCGTTGTGATGGATGATACTGGAAGGTAAAGTGAAGTTATTAAATGTAGGGAGCACATAATTCTCAATTGCTGGACAGCTGTAAGAATAGCTACTATCCTATTGGGAACGTAACAGTGAATGTATCCAGTAGATCTCTAAATGAGATCATATTTCCTTTTTGATATTACGTTAAGATAACTGGCTCCCGTACCCAACCAAATATTCCATATAAATCTTTTCCCTTTTTTCCTACTGTGTGCAATCGTAAAGGAGCAGAGCCATAGAGATTTAGTGGATGCTTCTGTTTATGAGTCTCTATTGTAGCATGGATGGCAAGGCAAGTTTATTGATTTTAATTTCTTAAATTTGGGATTTAGCTCCTCAGTTGGTTTGGTATGAGTTTTTTTAAAGGGCTGACACCATTAAAAGTATTGATGCTTATGTGAGAGAGAGCATTCCACGTCTTAAGCACTATGTCGTATTGTCAACACATTAAACCTGTGCTTTCTATGGGATGCTGGCTGCCTGCTGGGCCCTGGTGTTTGTTTTGACCTATAAAGCCTTAAAGCCCAGATCCTCAAAGGTTCTGAGGCACCTAACTCCCACTGAAATCCATGTGCTGTAGCCAATTATTTTGTGTAATCTTTTAATTGTATTAACTATTGTTATGGCTAATTGATATGTGATCGATGTGTGATGAATAGGTTTAGGTTGTAGGTATACTTTCTTTAACAGTGCCCTTTCTCTTGCTTTTGCAATATTCTGCTTGGGATCTCATTCCTTTTTAAGTGCTTCTTTCTTTCTTCCTTCCATTACAGCTTTGTGCCCACACTCCACTGAAAAGCAGAGATCATGCTCCTCCCTGGCAAGTTTGTCTATGGCCTCTTCTGCCTTCTGGGATGAAGCGCGATGAAGATTAATCAAGGAGAATACAGGCATGCTAGAGCAGATGGCCTTTTCCTGACCCTTCTGCCCCTTTTGGAAGGCCTATCTATATGATTGTCTCTTATGGGTGCTGCAGGGCAGTGTGTTTGCTCACCGGCTCACTTCCACACTGCTGAGAGTTTTTCTTGCCTTGAGTGCTGGGTTTTTCTTGACCCAGCACTCAAGACAAGAAAGAGTCTTGACAACGTGGAAATCGCCCAGGCAATGGAAAAATTCCCCTGACACAAATCCTACATATAGCTATACAGTATATGAATTTTTTATGAAATATTTGGAATTCAGCTGAGTTTCAATCTTTCATGACCAAACATAGTCTTTCCCATTGCCCATGGAGTAGTCTATAATAGACTAAAACAATATCATTACTGCTGTAGAATTGCTAGTGTTTGGAGCAAGGTTGGCTTTGCACTGAAGGACATAAATCCACACTGTGTAAAGGTCAAGCACAGGAGTTTATTACACACAGTGCTGGCGGAGTGTCACCTGGCTTATTAGGCTCAGAGACACTGTCAATCAATTGATTACAATAGAATATATAGACTTTCCATGGGCGGGGGGAAAGTGATGGGGTAGGCAGTTCCACACCCCGGGATAGGTTTTGCAACAAGACAAGATAGCACAATAGCCAATGGTTAACAGGTTACATAATGTCTCCGCCCATGGTCTCAAGTTAGCAAGTTAACATTTAATTAATACTTTGATAAAATGTTATTAGTATAAAATATATATGTTGAATTCTGATTTGGGGTCCATAGGAAGGAAGCAACTCCTTTGATTGTCCAACAGGTACATTCCTAGGGGTTAAAGCAAAGAAACAGTGCAAGTATATGGCAATAAAGATTGTCTCCTTTGTGTCTTAAGGCAGGCGTTGGTCCCTTGGAAGGGGAGGTGGGAGAATGCCATATCTTATACTGACATGCCAACTTTTCATAAACTCAAGGTTGGATCTGTGGGAAGAACGTCTCCCTACAGAAGAAACTAACAACTGAAACAGGGCTTCTTTGTTCAATCTGCAACTCTGAATAAGACACAATTATTTAGTTCTTAGCTCCAACACCTGGCAATTTGCTGACCAGGCCTATCTTAGCAAGCAAGGCTTTCTTTTGTTTATTCTGCTTCTCTTAGCTAATCACTATTTGCTAGGCCTCTGGTCCCTTGACCATACTCTGGACTTTGGGACTGGAAAAGAGCTGGCACAATCCATATACCAGGTTATTATATAAAATGCACCTGGATTTTAACCCTTCAGCACAACTCAGGATATGGAGCTGTTTGGCAAAGAAGATCTGATATACTCTTAATACCTCTGCTCTCCTCGCTCCTAGCATTATAGCTTCTTCTCTCAACAACATTGGGCAAATCTTTAGTTCTGCAATTCTCAGCTCTTAAATTAAAATATCCTATCTCCTAGAACAGACCTTGAAAGGTCATTGAGTCCAGCCCCCTGCCTTCACTAGCGGGGCCAAGTATTGATTTTGCCCCAGTTCCCTAAATGGCCCCCTTAAGGATTGAACTCACACCACTGGGTTTAGCAGGCCAATGCTCAAACCACTGAGCTATCCCTCTTGTACCTGTCTCCTCTCTGTTAGACCTTTTCTACAGTCCATGAACCCCAATGAGCCAGGCATCTTCCACAAGACATAATGAAACAGAATCTATCTGATCAGAGGTGTCCACCCTATTTTGGCAGGTACATACCTACGGTGATGTCCTCAGGGCTGAATTTTCTGGTCTTAGGACCAAACACAGTCTGTGCCATTGCCCACAGAGTAGTCTATAATAGACTAAAACAATATCCATTGATGGGCCATCAACACTGCAGCAGAATGGCTAGTATTTGGAGCAAGGTTTATTTTGCATTACTCATGATATTGTGCTGTTTCAGGAACACAGTTTCAAGAGAAGACAATTAACAGAGCGGCCATGTTCTGCTCTCGGTGGCATGGCTCCAGATTTACACTGGTGTTAATGAATCCAAAACTCAATCCAACATGTATTAATTAAAACACAGCACAAACAATTCTTAACAAGGCCTCCTGTAACACGGGAGGGAGAAAGTCAGCCATCATCTCTCTCCAGGGGAAAGTGTGGATCATGCTGATATACCATGTGACCAAAGGAAAAACAGCGGGAATATTAATGAATGGTGCTTAGAGAGTAAGTATGTCTAAAATGTTACCCACAGTGCCCCAGTGGGAAGAGCCTGCATAGGACTCTTTATCCCAGTTAACACTTCACATTCTCTAAGAAAGCACCGTCCAAAGTATGAACTAAGCAATCCTCACAACACCCTTGTGCGAGTGGTGTCATTATGCCCATTTTACAGGCAGGGAAGCTAAGGCATAGATATCAAAGCCTAGGCACCTAAATACCTTTGAGGATCAGGGCCTAAGTGACTTGTCCAAAGTCACACACATTGAGTCTGTGTCATAGAGAACAGAATTTAGAGATGCTGGCTTCTATCTTTGTCTTCAACCCACCAGCCCACACTGAATGGGATTCACAAAAGTATTGAGGCACCTAACTCCCCTTGGAATCAATGGGAATTAGGCACTTTATAGGCACAATAGGAACTAGGAATTAGAATCCTCTTGTGAATCCCGCCCACTGTGTCTGGGACTAAAATGATCCATTCTTCTCCTACCGAAAAAGAAGTTGATTACAACATATGACCGAGATAGAAGCAATTTTGGGTCCAAAATAAGGAAGATCTCTGTTAAGAAGGGATAGTTGAGAGGTAGGATAAGAGCCTGATTCAAAGCCCTTTCTGTTGAACTGAATGAGTCCCACATATTCCAAAGGGCATTGGACCAGGTCCTGTGGTTACGTTGAAGAGGCCCTTGCCCTGTACATCTATGTCACTAACTGCTCTTCATTTACCTCCCCACCTATTACCAAAGCTTGAGTTAAGGGGAAGTGGTTTCCCCTGGTTAAAAATAAATTAATTCTCATTTCATAAACAGGAGAAGAGATCCTTCCATAGGTGATGTCTGATAGAAACGTTCATCCTCTTCCCACTGAGACAGGCATCCTTTTGGCACAGAGACTAACGTGCTCTCCTCTCTTGACCTGGCTCCTTCAAAACAGAGCTGGTGGGCGCAAGGCAGTCCTCATAGTGCGATTATAGGGCCAGCGCCTCAGCTGGTGCAAATCAGTGTAACGCTATTGAAGTCAATGGGGCGAGACCAATTCCCAACAGCAGCTGAGGATCTGACCCACTGAGAAGGGCTGTCATTTTCCACTGCTGTAAAATCAGCACAGAATGAGCCCGGTGACGGATTTAATGTGTTCTTAATACCCACTTTGAAATAGAAGTGCTTAAAAGAAAACAAGGTTATAGAGATACAGAGTTAAGGTCAATCAAACAGTGCACACAGCCAACGGACACAATCGGGCCTATTTTATTGAATGCATAAAAATAACTCGTTTGTTTAACCACCCTTTGCACTTTCCACCTATTATATCCTCGTGCCTCAACCACCTGCCTCCTTGCTCACCGTCAAGCACTTTGTGTTCCGTGCCCTCCACAGCGTTGCTCAAAACGATGCTGAGAAGGGAACATTCGGTACCGTCTCCATCTGCAGGATTAACAAGCCCCACTCGGCTCCAACAGCACTGTTCTGTGGGTTAATAGACAATCTCAAATGAAACCCTCCGAGGAAATGGTCCAGGTGACAAAGTGAAATGGGCCCAGCGGGATAAGAATTAGCCCACACACAGCTAGAGGGGGGGTGATAGTTCCCTTGTATCTGTGCAAAAATTGGATCTTATTCACTGTCATCAAAGCACCGTGAGGCTTAGACGTGTTTATTTTTTCTGCGTGAGCCTCTCTTATAGGCGATCAAGCGCTGTGCCGCTCAGCAGAAAGCCTGTAATGGGGGGAAAGCAAAATAATAGGGGAACTGAACTAACTGTGCTATTTGCAAGTGATTACGTCTGCTCGGTTACCTGGGACAAACTCCTTGGGGAGCTGCAGGGCTAACTTAAGCTTGGTAATTGTTATTCACCAACTGGGTGAGAGGTGCAGCCCAGGAGCTATAACCCCTGAGTTCTAATTCTGGCTTTCAAGTGGATTTTTGGTTAGGCAGCTGATGTGTTTGGGGGAGGGATAGCTTAATGGTTTGAGCATTGGCCTGCTAAACCCAGGGTTGTGAGTTCAATCCTTGAGGGCGCCATTTAGGGATCTGGGGCAAAAATCTGGCTTGGGGTTAGACTAGATGACCTCCTGATATCCTATGATCATTGCTTCTTATGTCAGCCATAACTGTCTCACTGCTACCTTGTGCCTCCTGCACTGTTTGTTGTATCCACCTGCTGCTGTCTCTTGTCTTACACTTAGATTGTAAGCTTTTTGTCACACACGTTCCAGGAGTTCTCTATACACTGCATAGAGGTAATTATTAGATATGGTGCCAGTACGTAGCACCAGGGCCGGCTCTAGGTTTTTTGCCATCCCAAGCACAAAAAAAATTGCCCCCCCCCCCCTTTTTTTTTTGGCTTTTACACATGTTTGCACGGGCAATGCGGGAGCGGGGATTGGGGAAAAGGGACAGCGTGGGGGTGGAGTCTTGCGGGAAGGGGCAGTGCAGGACCAGGGTTTCGGGAAGAAGGGGAAGCACAAGGGCGGAGCCTCGGGGGAAGGGGCGGTGCAGGGACGGGGATTTGGGGGGAGAGGTGGCATGGTCAGCTGGGGCACCGGCTGCGCCCTGCCCCAAAAGCCGGGGGAAAAGGATGACCGGAAAAAAAGTAAGGCCTGGACACGTGCCGCCCCTGGACATGTGCCGCCCCAAGCACGGGCTTGCTTTGCTGGTGCCTAGAGGCGGTCCTGCGTAGCACTCAGGAATACGAAACATAGTTCCTGGGTTTGGTAGGACCAGTGAAACTTGTCATTGGTGTGCACTACAAATGGTTTTAGGGTGACCAGATGTCCCAATATTATCAGGACTATCCTGATATTAGGGGCTTTTTCTAATATATGCAACTATACCCTGATTCTCTTCCCTCCTTCTCTTCCCCCCCCAAAAAATCCTGATTTTTTTCACACTTGCGATCTGGTCACCCTAAATAGTTTCATCCAGCAGCAGTTTTCATCAGCTCCCACAATAAGTGAATACAGTACATAGCTCAGAGGGGTACAGATCCTTAACTGGTGGCCTCTAGGGTCTACCATGATACCACTAATGATAATGATTTCCTCCGTAGTCTTGGTTAAGGCCCTGAGGCCCTGACACCCAGCCTCTCTGTGGGTATGATAAGCACCCGGCAGGACTGAACCACCTCTCCATATCAGTTTGCCTGTCTGTAGCATAGGGAAGTTAGCAAAGTGCTTTGAAAATGAGTGATATGCATCTTCTGAATGCTCGTTAATAATCACACACACTGGTAGAAAGGCAGCGCTAAGCAATAAGAGGGGAAACAGGAAAAACCAGCACCTGGCACCGTTATTATCAGTCTATGGCTACACTGTAACATTATCGTAGCGATTGTATTGGGTTGGGACTGCCCAGAAGGCCAGTACTAGAAATTCTGAAATCCCATTTTCAGACCATGTAAATTACAGCTTCCTTTATGCCATTAGCCTTCTGTTCACTGGGACATTAATCACAGTGCTCGCAGTGACTTTCCTCTCTTTGAGAGTATCCCAGCCCAGACATTTGGCACTTTCTGCCCATGTGCTTATGGTTTCTAAAGGATTTTATTTTGTTTTTTTTTTTTGGTACTAGACACTGAACCATATGGCGCAGCCCTGTTTGATTGTCTAACAGCTTGTCGTAGCCTGCAGAGATGATTGCATTCAATGCCTTTGGAACTGACATTTGCACTACTCTACCCGCATACTTCCACATTGTTCAAATGGTGTTTAAATATTTTAGTACTGCCAAGGGACAGATAGATCAGTTTCCTGTTGGGTCTGTCTGTGTTCCAGATACATTCCAGTGCTTAGAAAGAGCAAAAGAGGTTCTTTTTTAAAAAGGTATTAATGGGTCTGTTTAAAAGGCAGACACGTCAGCTAGAGCAGCAGGACATTTGATTGCAGGTATCTTACAAGACAACTCTTCATTTTCTTTTTATTTGGGCGGGAGGGAAGGGGCAGTTAATGAATTTCATTCTAATGAAATTGACAGCCCTAGAGAGGTGACAGCCCTAGAGACCGTTGTCCCCTATCTTAAGAACTGGTACAACACAGGAATGAGCAGTTCACACTTCCCCGGTACTATACCATGCCAGTGTGTCTGAGGGCTTTGTCAGTTGACCAGTACTGTTAAGAAGGCAGCTGGGTCTCTGTGGCCGTTCACTTCTTAGCCCCCCCATGCCAGCAAAGAAGGCCGAGTGGTGATGATGATTTTAATCGCATGTAGACATCAGCTTATTAGGCAATGGCGTGAGATTACAAACTGATTTGCTCTAAATCCTCAAAAGAGCTATCATATCAGATGATTGATTCACTGCAAGCCTTTTCAAAATTCAAATGAGCGCCCTAGAGGTAAAAGACTATAACCTATTAACTTTCCTCCAAGCCGCTTGGTGCCTTATACAAACAAACCTCTGTTTCTTTGCAGCTTTTATGAGTTTTCCAGCACCTACTTTAATTTGTCATCCAGACATTCTAAAAGCAATATGCAATTTGACAGAGTTGCCTCACTGTGGACAAGAAATCAATTTGGAGCTGCTCCTTGCACAGGATAAGAGGAATTACTGTATAGCATGTTACTGTGTAGTGCATTTTTAGAATTAATTGCTTTTGAACCCCAGAGTCTTCATCTTCCATTGGGAGGAAAAATTCCTAGGAAAGATTTAGCATATTGGCTTATAACTAAGGGCTAGTCTACACTACCCGCCCGGATCGGCGGGTAGAAATCAATCTCTCGGGGATCAATTTATCGCGTCTCATCTAGACGGATAAATCGATCCCCGAAACGACGCGCGTACCCCCACCTCATCAGGAGGAGTAAGCGCCGTCGACGGGGGAGCCGCGGCGGTCGATTTGCCGCCGTCCTCACAGCGGGGTAAGTCAAATAGGATACGTCGAATTCAGCTACGCTATTCGCGTAGCTGAATTTGCGTATCTTAAATCGATCCCCACCCCCAGTGTAGACCTAGCCTAAGTATCCATGCGCACAGCCTAGCTATATTTCAAATGTATGTACACATCCGTGATAGGAAATCCCAAGGTACTTTATGGAAAGTTAAGGAAAGAGTTAAAGCTGTTGAAGGTAGAGATCCATGATGGGATGACTCAGTCAAAACACAAGGACATTTGTGATGTAAACGGGTGGGGTTGGTTGGTTGGTTCAAGCAACACAGTTTGGATACAGAGTTTGGGGGAGTCCAGTGCTGGGGTTTTGGTTTAGAAATATGGGCAAGCCCCAAAATTGAGATTTGAATCCTGAACCCTACCAAATTCAGGGATGTTCACATACTGGCAACTAACTGGGAAATGAAAACACAGATCTGTGTTTGGCTTCTGAAATTTCTGCTGAATTTGGGCTGGGGGAAGATTAAATTGAGGGATTTATTTGGGGTCCGTCTCTAACTTAAACTGGAAGCTGTTTCCAGAAAAGTCTTCGACTCTGACTTAGATCAAACCGAGACAGAGAATGAGAAGTGAAAGATAATCTCCAGAAGCAGGGAGTGAAATATCAGATGTTTGTGTGTGTGCGTGTATATAATAGTATGACACTGTAGGCTAGTTTGGGCTGTTTAGCCATAGTTGGGGGGGGGGGAATCTAGAAAGAGGGAGAACTTTTTTTCAATGTTATCCAGATGAGCCAAAATCATTGCCCATGTTAGTCGCATCTTCCCAAAATCAGTATCCCCCTTCCAAATATTCAAAACAAAGATGGCGCCTTCCTGCCTTTGCATCAAGCCATGCTTCTGAGTCCATTCAAGCACTGACACTTTACATCTGGTTTGGAAGTTTCCCTTGCACTTTTGGAAATCTAGTTAAAAACCTGAATGTGTCTGTAACTGGGTTGTCTAGGCAGTGACCCCTTGTGGCTTGCCAGGACACCACTCACCCCATTGCAGGCCTCCAGGCATTGCCCCTTGCAGATCATAGAATATTGAGGTTGGAAGGGACCTCAGGAGGTCATCTAGACCAACCGCCTGCTCAAAGCAGGACCAATTCCCAACTAAATCCCCAAATGGCCCCCTCAAGGATCAAACTCACCACCTTGGGTTTAGCAGGCTAATGCACAAACCACGGAGCTATCCCTCCCCCGTTTAGCTAGTGTGGTACGTTAGTTCTCCGGCTATGGCATGTCTTACCCCTTCCAGGATGTCAGAGTCCAAAACAAAATGGAAAATAGCAAACTTCATAATCAGGGCCATGCATGGATTTGCCGAGAGGGCCTTTGCCGGTCTTCTGTGGGCTTGTCTCCAGTCTGCTAGTCCCTTCTATCAGTTTTCCTGGGCCTGGTCAGCCTAGCCACCAAATGGTGTGCCCATGTAGCAAGCTATTTTAGGCTCTTGTCTGGAACCAGGCTTCCCTAATCAAGGAAGTAGCATAGTGTTGCGTTGCTTCCTAGTCAGCTCTGAACTGGGCTAGGCCCCCCACCGTTTAGCTCTCCTCTCCATGTCCAATGTTGGCTTCAGGTGGGGTGGGGTGGGGTCAACTCGGTCCACAGGCTCTCCTTACCTCTCTTGTTGCCAGCAGAGGAGCTCTCAGTCCCCTTAACCCTCTCATTGCCAGTGTGGGGCAGAGAGGCCTCATCACAGACTCATAAACGTGGCCACTACTATAAGCTTTCCTGGTTGCCTGGCATTTTAAACTAAATGTAGTTCAGAGAGCCAGGCCTTAAGTTTTGCAGTCGAGCCAGTGGCCAGTATTCAGCCCTCGGGCATAAAGTCTTCTGAAGTCACTGGAGTTACATCAGAGATCAATTAAATCCAGTGTGCAATAAGGTTAATGGTGTGACTGTGTTAGCTGGCCTGATTCTGCTCCTTGAAAGTCAAAGATGACTTCCCTGGAAACAGAATTCGGCCAATGTAGAATGCTTTCGAAAATCCAGCCATAAAATATTGTGACATTGCTATTTGCAAATGGAAAATTCCTATAATATGTTAATTGTCTACCTCCAGGAATGTCCAGCCTTAAATATACTGAGTGCTTTGCTGACTGCACGGTACCTGGGGTATTTATTTTATGCTGGTATTACAGAAAAAGCAATTTCTTCAGCACAAAAAAATGGGGGTTATCGCCAATCTTCTAAATTACTTTGGAAAAGTGTAAAACGGAGAGAGAATACTAGTTATCTGAGCAAAAATAGCACGTCTGTCTTGTTTTCATCTGCATTATAAATGGTAGGATCTGTATGTATACATAGTGACAGTCCATGACCAACAGAGTTTACAGGTCAAACAGAAAGGGCAGAAAACCAGTGGGAGAGGAAACAGAGATGAAGTGACTTTGCCAAGGTTCCACAGCAGGTCAGTGGCAAAACCACAATTTAGACTCTTGATCTCCTGGCTTCATAGTACCCTATGCACTGGGCAACGCTGCCTGCCAATAAATAAAGGGAACATTTTAAAAAAACAAAAATAGACAATTAGGCTTCCACATTCATTGGTTGTGCCAAACTTCAAAGGAAATCAGGCCTCGATCTAGCAAAATATTTAAGCTTGTTCCTAACTATCAGCAGATGAATAAACACAGTGAAGTCCATGGGACCAGTTACATGCTTAAAGTGACATACCTGCTTACATGGTTTGCTAGAGCGGGGCCTAAAATGGTGTAATAAAATCCTAGAACCATTCTCTCTCTTTAATCATTGCTCAGATATTTGCCCTTCCCCAGGAAGCAGCAGAAGCGGACCCACAAGGCCAGATTTGGCAATACTTAAATAGTCAATCATCCCATGGGACTCAATGAGTAAGAGTGGCAGAATCTAGAATATAATCCTTTGTTTCTTGAAGACTGGCCTTATTTCCAAAGCTAGATTGCACGTTTCACAATAGGAGTTTTTCTTGGATTTTGGTTGACTATTAAAAAAGAGAGTGAAAAGGCTGTAGGTACCGTTGTCAATGGTCTCTACATCTGGGGCGTGTGCGCTCTAATGCTTATTTTGGTTTTGGATGGCTTCCCACTCTATGCACTTGCAAAGATTATTTTTAAATGTATAGCACTCTGAAAAATACAGGAGCCGGGAGGACACTCTGTGATGTACGCACTGTTTAGTACTAGCACAATGTAAGACTAAGGCTAGGTCTACACTACCCGCCTGAATCGGCGGGTAGAAATCGATTTCTCAGGGATCGAATTATCACGTCTCGTCGGGACGCGACAATCGATCCCTGAATCGACGCGCTTACTCCACCAGAAGAGGTAAGAGTAAGCGCCGTCGACGGGGAGCCGCAGAGGTCGATTTTGCCGCCGTCCTCACAGCGGGGTAAGTCGGCTCCGATACGTCGAATTCAGCTACGCTATTCGCGTGGCTGAATTTGCGTATCTTAAATCGACTCCCCCCCCCACCCCCCCATAGTGAAGACCTGCCCTAAGTTTCTAATCCCACTGGCGAACTGACTGACTAGAGGCAAATCATGTCCTCTCTCTATGCTTCAGTTCCCTCATCTGCATCATGGTCCTGACCACCTTCAGAAAACTATTTCAGATCTATTGTTGAAAAGCGCTATATAACAGCTCAGTGGTATTAGGGAATGCCGTAAAATAACAGCGCCCATAGCATCAGCAGGCAAAGAACTTTTGCTCTCATCACTTGCCACAACCCCCCCATTATCACCTTTCTTTTCTGCTAGCTGTGCCCTGCGTGAAACATCTGCTGAGATTTTATTTCCTTAAGGCATTATTTAAAAACGTACCCCAGTGTAAATCAGGGGTAAGTCCGTTACAGCCAATCCAGTCCTTCTGGTGAGATGAGAATCAACCCGTGAGTCTTTCACAGCAAAGCAGAGGAAGAGACAAGCAGCAGAGAACTACATGGAATTGATTGCAGCCAGGCAGATATAATCACATTGCAGAGGACATTTAATATTTCATCTCGGTCTTTGCAGGATCAACAAAATATCAATCACAATATTAAGGCTTTGTTTGTTTGAATTGCAAATTACTGCAAGGATAACTGATAGTTACTTACAGACATCTTTCATCTTAATGTCACACACGTGGCAGAGATTCCAAAGTCCAGATCTACTAGATCAGTCAAGCTTCGCTGAGTACAAATCCAGAGCAGGGAAAGACAAAGGTTGCATTAAGCCTGAATCCTGGGTACCCAAGCACAGCATGTGCTTATTCTATTGAATACTCCATGAATCCCTCCATAGATACAAATGCCATTCGCCTGCCTCAACAGGTGGGGGAACTAGATGGGGCCAGCGGTGTAAAGGGCCAGCCCCAGCAACAAGGGAGGGAGACACTGGCTGGGGGACACCAGGTAGCTCCTGTCCCTCCCCTTTGGAGTCTCTGGCACCCATTGGCCAGCTGTGGGGAGGCGTGCTGATTGGCCAACATCCCCCAGCTCCCGTGGAGCCTCCTTCAGCTCCGTTCCAGCAGTGGGTTATATGGTAGAGTCTTGTAACCCCCTCACTGGAACAACTTAAATGCCTGGTACAGGAGAGGGTGGGGGTGGGAGGGCAGCGCCCTTCCCCCGTGTTTAAGTTTAATAAAAGTTGTGGCCTGCTGCTTAAAATCCATCCATGTGTCTGTTCTCATTTTGCCAGTGTCCAGATCAGTAGCACTACACTGGCCTTTGACTCCGTGACTCACAGATTGACCATACACAGCTTTATCTCACAAGATCCTACATGGCTGTGCAAACAAATCTGAAAATTTTTAGGATGTGTAATTATTATTTATTTGTGTTTCAGGGATGCCCAAAGGCCCCAGCTGTGATCAGGGCCCCAGCATGCCAGGCAACATGCAAACACATAGGAAGAGACAGTCCCTACCCTGAAGACCTTACAGTCTTGCTAGAAAAGACAGATAGAAGATAGGAGGGGAAACAGAGGCACAGAGTGGAAAAGTGACTTGCCCAAGGTCACACAGCAGGTCAGTACCAGAGCTAGAAATTGAACACAGGTTTCTTGAATCCTGCTCCAATGCCCTATCCACTGGACCACACTGTCTCAAGGGGTTATTCACCTAACAGTGAAATGCAACTTGCTCTGAGGTTTAACGTGGCAGTCTTTAAACTGCTCACAGCAACACTCCATAACAGCTCATAAGAGCAAGCGAATAATGTACCCAAGTGAAACACCAAGGGAATCATAGTGTGTGTGCATTCATGTTTTATCCTTACTGTAGATGCCATGCTGACAAACACCTCTTACGCTTGTCTCTCTCACAGGCTCACACACGTAATTGCTATCCATTTCTATACATTAATTATACCAATGGAGGAACAGATTTATTCACTGCTTCAAATGATTAATAAGTCAGCCAGAAACATCACAGTCCATAGTACTGCAACAGGAAGAAAATGATCAGAGACCACTCTTCAATGGACATCAGACGTATCTTCTCCATCAAACCACACAGGGGGCCGGGAGATGTAGGTAAATTGTTCTATTCTGTGCAGCAACAACTGGCTGAAATGTAATAGCATATGGCACAAGCTCTTAAAAGCAAATTGTGAGATCAAGGAGGCATTCAAGTGGAAACAGGAAACAAGCAGAAAAAATGGGTTTCAAATTAAAAGGAGTGATTGTTGATAAGATTGTACATTTCTGTTGTCTTTGTTCTGCTCTTTCAAGGTTTAGCATGGGCAGTTGTCAGCTATCGTTGACGCCGAGGCACTCAAACCGCAAAATAGTAAATCCCAAAAGCAACATTGAAACAGTACTATCTACCTAGAGATCTTAGGTGTTAAGAGGATCCAGTTTATTTCGGTAACTAAGTACCTCACTGTCTTTAATGTATTTATCCTCACAATACCCTTCTAAGGTAGGCAGGTTCAGTTATTTTCATTTTCTAGCTGGTGAACAGAGGCACAGAGTAAGCGATTTGTCCAGGATCATACTTGATGAAATCCATGATCTGATGGATCCCAGACTAATGCCCTGACCACTTGGCCCCCCGCTTTGGGACCCAAAAATAGGGCTCTAAGTATCATGGTTCCTCCATGTTCCAATTTCCTTTAGAAAACAACCAATCTCTACTGGAGCCAACAGGGACTTAAGACCGAGAGGAGTAATTCCCTTTAGTGCTAGCATTGGAGGAAGCTAGAACCAAGCCCTAGGAGCAGACCTAAAGAGACAAATGGGGCAATACCGGGTGATTGCTGCTCTATGAAGAAATGACTCACCTTTCCCTTGATGGGAAGGTCCTAAATGTAAGTATTTGGTTTTAGCTGTGGACCTTATCTTTTGAATAACCAACCCAACAGGCCGAGGACCTGTCTGAAGAATTTGCTGGGTGCTGGCTTGTTTGAAACAGACTTTCCACTCCAGAAATAGGATTGCCTCCCTTCGTGCCCTACCCCACCACCACCCCCGAAGAGCGATGTCCTGGTGTTTGTAAATAGGGCACTGGAATTAGGCTCTATCACAGATATATTTGTACTAGCTAAAAATACAGCATTTTGATCTATTAGACTATTACTATTTATTACAATGGGGCCCCATCATGGTGGGCCCTGCACAGCATTATAAACAGGCCCTGCCCCGAAGAGCTTACATTCTAAATAAACAAGACTGATGAAAGGCAGTGGAAAGGGTATAACATCCAAGCAGAATGACCAGTGGGATGGCCTTCAAATACCATGTTAGTGTCATGAATTTTCTATCGTCTTTAAATTTGGGGGAGTGGGGTGGGCTGGGGATGTTAGTTAGGAGGGGATAAACTGAACAAAAAGACACCAACTAACAATAAACTTTCTAAGCTAGGAAGAGTGTCTCAAGAACTGCCTTGCCGTGGAACATGATTTGGGATAAGGATTCTTTTCTGGCCCAATGGCAAGCTGTATTGATTCTCTTCAAAAAGGGAGCGTGGGCTTATGCAATGTATTTCTTGAGACAGTACCTAGCATAAATGATTTTGTGAAGAGTTAACTGCACTCATAATAACAGGGAAGCTGGGTGTGAATAGTTTCTTTCCATAACACTAGGCTTTTACAGCAAAAACTGAATTCCTTTTCTTAAAGTGCACTAGCGCCAGACTGTTAAAGGTATTTTAAAACCAGCTAGGCACCTAACTCCTATTGAATTCAATGGTTTTGGGTTCTTTCCAAAATCCCAGTATCTATCTGCAACTGTAGGTGCCTAAATACCTTTAAAAATCTGTCCCTTGGTGTGTATGGAAAATGGCACACTAACATCTCTGAAAACAATAGCTGATATTCACTTTCCACAGCACAGGTATGCGATGGACACAGCATCCCTGGTACCAAAAACCTCACGTTCAACAACCTTCATGGCCTGTTCCTTTTCTTAGCATCTCTGCTGAACATAAGAACATAAGAACGACCATATTGGGTCAGACCAAAGGTCCATCTAGCCCAGCATGCTGTCTTCCGACAGTGGCCAATGCCGTGTGCCCCACAGGGAATGAACAGAACAGATAATCATCAAGTGACCTATCCCCTGTCGCACATTTCCAGCCTCTGGCAAACAGAGACTAGGGATGCCATCCCTGCCCATCCTGGCTAATGACCTGAAGATGACTTTAAGGGATGTTCTGTGTAATTTTTGGACACCTACCCCCTAAAAACAAGGTAAACCACCATTCCACTTCATATAGGCCACCAAACAGCTGTCAGATGATCATACACTATCCATATGGGGCAAACTACTATTAACGGGGATCAAATCTGAGCCCATGTCCCTAGCATGGAAAAATATATATAACCTGTTTAGCCGGTCCGCCCTTGCTGGGGGACCCGAAAAAAAATTTTCACTGGGGCCCGAACCCGCTCTCGGCATCCCTGTGGAGAAGCGGAACCGTAGCTCGTATCTCCATGCCCACAGCCATCTGACAGTGTCCAACAAACTCTTTCAAGTGCTTATGCTCCCACCTGCATGACATTATGGCCAAAATATTAAAGGTAAAACAGCTTAGGGTTAGGGTTAGGGCTTAATTGTGGCTTTACCATGAGTCACCCAAGCAGGAGCAGCCTAGGATTCAGTCACAATCTACCTCCCAGTTTCTCCATGCTCTGGAGGGGAAGTATCCTGCACTAGACCTTCACATAGCTGGTATATCAGTGGGGCCGAGCCAATGCTCATTCCCACTCACTTGTCCAATGGGGGGAGGGAAGGTAGCAGCCTTGCAGAAGTGTTTCTCCTCATGCTGCTGCCTATGAGACATGCCACCTTGCGCCACCACAAACGGGGCCCCGGTCTGGCCTATAGCTGATACGAAACTAGACTCCAAAGGCAGTAAAATATCCAAGCTATCAGATCAACAGCTATCCCCCAAGGTTGGAGAAACTAGGACACAAAGAATGTAGAATCAATCCCTTATTAACAACAAGAGCTCTGATCAGTTGCAGGTGCCATTAGAAATCTTCATGACAAAACAAAACCAGTGTTGGGGGGGGAAGAAGGTGAGAAATCAATAAACTCAGGAGGGTAGATATGTTAATTTCATGTTGCTAATTGGAGGTTACAGGAAAATAGAAAGTAAGATAAAAATTGAGGCATAAAGATTATAAAAACCACAACTAAGAGGCATCTCAGCATTATTTCCTGTTGCAAAAGTAAATATACAGTTTCCATAATTATCAGATCTGTCACTTTATTTTTATTCGATGCTTTAGGAGATCCTGAGGATGTGTTAAAATATACGCCCCAAATTTGTCTTACAATATTTTTTAAAAGGAGAGAAGAGAGGCAGAGTGTTATAAAAATATGTAACATTTCTATTTCTAGTGGGTTATTCAAAGATCTTCCTGATGTGCTGGAAGTCTAAACAGCATCATGTGCCCACTGCATAAGACCCAGAAAGTGGCTGGGGAAAGTGAAAGGACCACTACCTAAACTGAGTGAAATGAAAAAGTAAACACACAGCAGGAATGGCAAATGGAAGTTAGATTGTTAAACTCCTCTTGATTTTAAAGCTAAAGGTCCTTTACGATCCTCTAGTCTGATCTCTTGCTGTAGGAGTCCTGTGATTTCTGCACTAAGCCAAATATGCTTTAGATCGACCACAAATTGCCTTCTTGAAGGACAGCCAACCCTAACTTAAAGACTCCAAGGGATGGACAATGCACCACTTGCCTGCTTCGACAGTTGATTACTCTTACTGTTAAAACTCAGTCAAATCCTGAAGTCCTAACTCTGGTTGAAGACAATGGGAATCTGCCAGAGTAAGAAATGAGTAAAAACCAGATAAGGAGTTTGCAGTTTGACTTGTAGGTAGTTGATAATAATTATATGGGGTTGAATCCCGGTTTATGTAGCAAAGGGGCATAATCCTCCCTTGCCCCCCATGGGCACATGCATATTAAAGTTGCTTTTGCAGCATATGCGTTTCTATTCCAGGAGACAATCCCCCATTTATGTTCCATTGCTGCTAAGAACATAAATAATCTGCAAGGAGGACTTGTCTGGGGGCCACTGTTTGGTCAGGTTGGCTGACTATGCACATACTGATGTGTGTGCAGATCAGGCCCTAATTTGACCACAAGCCATAATGTCTGTCGCCCCAACACTGAAGACTCTATAGGTTGTCTGCATGTCTGTACAGCAATGCATAAAGCGGGGGTGGGAGGGGTTAGCCTGTAAACTCTTCAGGGAAGGAATCGTCTCTGGAGTCCTGCTTCATGAATGGGGCCCTTACATGCTACTGTAATGTCAATAGCAGTGAGGCGTAACCCAGGAGTCCCTGCAAATGTTGGAGTAACTAGCCCCAAACCCAACATACTGGGGAAGCAACAGGCCACATCCTCATAGACAGGCAGAGTAAATAGGGGACAACTCATCCCCAAAGGGCAAATGGAGGTGAGGAACCCCCTTGCTCCGCCCTGCATGCCCTGCTCCCTGAGTGTGCAGCCTATTTACTGAAGCTGTAGGCTCTCTACCAGTCTCATGCTCTGTGCATGAACTCTTGGTCTCCTTGGGTTAATATTTCAAATAAAACATATGAACAGTTTCACAGCCAGTCATTAAAACTGAGCCATTAAGAAACAACCGACACAAGAGTATGTAAAAGCCACTACATTTGAGCAGCCATTTCAACAGGTACCTAGGAACCACAGTGATGGACAAGGTATTAGAATCTGAATAGAATAGCAAAACCTGACTGCTTCAGACAGCATTCCTCTGGCCCAAAATTCTTTGTACGTATTGTGAATACAGTCCATAAATGTGTAACCATCTGTGTGACAGGTACATGCTTGGTATTGTCCTGAGATGTGCCATACAAACAAACAGCTCTGTGACAACCCCGGGCTACAACCTGGAACTGGGGTACTAGTGTGCTCTCTTAGCTCTCCAGCCTGGGCTGTCTCTCTCAATGCTTTGCTAGTGACAAGCAGCAAACCCCTCCAGGCCCTGTTTTCACTCAGCACAACCGCATGTGGAGCCCAACACCCAGCTAAATTGCATGAATGCTCCCAGAGCCACTCATGAATCACACAGAGAAAGGCACCAGCAAATCTCCCAAGCCCCCAGCCTTGCACGCCAGAACCGTACCATCTTGCTCGGGTCAGAAGCCTGACCCGTGTAAGTTCATTACCCAGTCTGCCCCTCCCTCAATGTGGAGAGGACACACACTAACCTTTGTAAACTGAGCTGAGTTTTCCCAAGCACTTCAACCAAAATACACCATTTTAGGTAAAATATAAAACAGATTTATTAACTACAGAAAGATAGATTCTAAGTGATTATAAGTGATAGGCATAAAAGGTCAGAGCTAGTTACCAAAGAAAAGAAAAGGTAAGTGCACAGTCTAAATCTTAAACCTTTTTAGTCTAGGTAGTATTTGGATCGAGTAATTTTTTTCACCCCACTGGATGCTGTAGATAGATTACAGTTCTTAATACACAGGTTTCCCCCTTTAAGCCTGTGACCAGTCTCTTCCATTCAAGTCTTTGTCTTCCCAGTATTCTTGTTGCTTCCAGCACAGATAGGGGAAGAGAAAGGCCAAATCATGATGCCACTGTCTCCTATTTTACATCCTCAGTCCATGTGCCTGAAAAACACTAGCCCAGCCATGTTCTGCTGGGCTTTGCCAAATCACAGAGTTGAGCAATCCCCCATTGTGTGATGCTTGTGCAGTCCTCTTACAGTATTGTAAATCCCTTGTTTACAACTCCCCAGCTGATTAATGATCATTTAACACCCTCCTGGGAGTGGCTCACCACCTAACAGTAGAGACTCTCAAACTGACAACATATTTCAATAAAAACCATACTGCAAAATCTCATAACTTCCTACACACTGATGATATTCAGCTTTGAACAGAACAATAGGTTTCAGCAGCTCATGACCTTTCAGATGATATCTTATATGGCATGTTTTCCATGAAATATATCATAATTATAGCACAGAGGTGAATATGGGGGTTTCAGGGTTCTGCTTCAAGGTACCAAGTGCCACACCTAGGTACCAGAGTGATGGACAAAGTATTAGAATCTGAATAGAATCACAAAACCCAACTGCTTCAGACAGCTATTCCTCTGGCCCAAAATTCTTTGTGTGTATAGTGACTACAGTACATTAATGTGTAACAATCTGTGTGACAGGTACGCGCTTGGTATTGTCCCAAGATGTGCCATACAAACAAGCAGCTGAAAGGATGAAACAGTTTCACTTCTTCTCCCAGGGAACTTTACAGTAGAACCTCAGTACCCTGCACACACTTTGTTAGCCCCATCCACAAAGGGCCGTGCCGGAGTCTCAGCAAAGATGCAGTAGCAAAGTGCTGAAGTGAGCTCTTGTATTGCTAAGGCTTTCAATATTTTTACAAACCAATGTACTGCAGTTCATTTATTGAACCGGTACATTAGGAAATATTAGCATGAATAATTAAAACTAAGCTGCAGTTGTCAAAAAAATATACAAAGAGTGTGTTTGAGCTGAATAGGCCTGATGCTTTTGAGTGTTTGCTCACTTATTCCCTGGATTCCATCATTCCCAGCAACTCTCCCTTTCATTAGTATAAATCGCCAGATTTTGTTTTCATTTGAAACCTTTCAGCTGCATCTGCTCTAAAACCCTTTCTTCTAAAGCAATGTCTCCAGTAAGCCTTGTCTAAAGGGGGACTCCTTCAGCAAGGCAGCCCCCTTTCTGTGGCGGCAGTTTGCACCTGCAGAATGTGTGCTGGCGTTTTGCATCTGCAGGAACCAATCTCGACAGGGGAGCCAGATCCTCAGTTGGTGGCACTGGTACAGCTGGGAGCTCGGCGCTTTGGAAAATCAGGCCATTTGCTTTCGGGCCTAAATATGGAATTGGGGGCCTACATTTAAGCATTCATTTTCTTTTTAAATCTTGGCCCTTGTTTACACCCACCGGCGGGTAGCCAGATTTCAGTCCTGCTGAAAATGTAGCCCGGGATCTCTCCATTATAAAGATACAACTGATATACAGTTTCTACAACCCCGCCATTTTGATCACTATAGAACTGGGCCAGGACTACTTGCAAGGGACAGACCCTGGCCCCACCTTACCAGAACCCATTTCCAAGGCAAAGCAGTGGAGGGAAGCAGTGATGGGATGTACATAAGCCACTCCCCACCCCTCCTTTCCATATCGTACTTCCTGGGGCTTTGTACACAGAAATGTATTGAGGAGAGGGCAAGGTAGCAGCCATTGACAACATGGATCCACTGGCCAAACACACACCTTGGAACGGAGCCATGACTCTGGCTGCTGTACCAAGGTAGACTTCAGATGCACTTCCGCTAGCCCAGGAGGATGGGGTCAGTGTCTGTAATCTATACAGGCTTGGTGCAGGGTGGAGGAGGTGGCTCCAAGGCCTAGGTGCTTCATGCTGTCACCATCCATGAACTGATTCACTGTTACAGGAAACCTGCAGCTTTGCTCTCTTTCCCCTGCTCTGCCCTCTCCTGCCTTGGGCGTGGTCCAAGACCACGTTGCAGGTATCCCTATGAACGGCTACCACGATCCCAAAGGGGATTGCTGGAGAACTGGACGCACAGGAGCTGCTAGAATCGGTTAGCTCAAACGTTTAGGTTTCAGGGGAAAGTAAAGCAATAAGCTGCAGCCCACCTTCCTGCAGCAGAGTAACAACAAAAATGCTGCCAGGTGGGTTGAGCTTAGTGGTCTATTTACTGTTCACACAGCCCGTGTGATCAAGAAGACTTCCACGACTAAGCAAAAGAAGCTATTTCTGGGATGCCACCCCCTCCTCTCCCATTACAGATTGTTTGGTTTTGCTCCAAGCCTCATTGCCTTAGATTGTCCAGATAAGACATGTCTCACAAGGCCATGCGCTTTGCTGAATTTTTAATTGTTTAAGTAACAGCCCCCCACCCACCCACCCTGTGTTTGCCCAGGTCCATTTGAACCCACCGCCAGCTATGGTGCCTTCTGCAAACATTTGCCGGGCACCTGAAACAGCCATCTGCAGGAGCTTTTCAATTCCTAGGGGCTGCACATACCCACGCTTGCGTTCGTATTGTGTTCCCATTCAAAAGTGAAAGCTGGATCCTTGCAGTCATTCCCCCCACCGTGCAAATGACGTGTGGCAGACGGAACAGGCAACCGCAGCTCCTTATCTACATCAGCCCGCTCCTTCTGGGGCCAAATTCCTAATCAGACCCCACTGAAAAACCCAGCAGCAGGAGCTGATTTAGCAGTGGCACTGAGGCAAAGCTGTATCTTTGAATCAGAGCAGAGGCCAGAATAATCCAGCTCGTGCCTGGGGTTTACAAACCCCATAAACCAGACAGGTTCATAACCTCTAGTTGCATTTACTGGCAGGAGAGCCTCAACTACATCCATGGTTCTGTATGGAGGTGCCGCACACCACTGACAACTTTAGGAACTGAGAGCACTCAGCACCTGGTGGGCTTGGCCTCAATACATCCAGGTTTGCAGGATAAGATGTTTATCCACACTGGGGCATGGGGATGAGGGGCAGAATCACACACAGACACACACCAGTTGCTTTGTGCAGCTCTGGTGGTCCAACACAGCTGGGACATGAGCTAAACCGACTGAATTTCTTTTGCCAATGAGACGACTCGCAGAGCAAGGTACTACTCATTGTGAGTGAGGCTGGCAGAAGATGTTAGCCTTTTGTTCTCAAAGTCACCTCCCAGGTAACTTTCAAAGCTCTTCTGGGGGTCCCAGCTGGCAGTCTAGTGGTGGTGCTCAGCTGTGCCACAAGATATGGGTATGATCCTCATCACTACACATCTTGAGGGAGGGACATGGTTCTCTTCCTCTTTCTTTTCATCAGTTAATCTTTGTTTTTACAAACCCCTGTGCAGTTCATTGTGGGTAGCTGGGAAAAGGCCGATATTAGCCCTAGTTGGTTCTAACTTTAGGAACCTAGTGCACTGTGTGGGGAAATTAGTTGTTCTTTTCTGTGGCCTTATAAAACATATTGATATTTATCAGTAGATCAGAAATGTACACGGGGGAGGTCTGTTTAAACCGTTTTTTCCCTTTTGCTTCCCACAAACGCGTTACAGAATAGAAATAGTAACAAAACATTTCCATCAGGTCTCCCTGCTGCTAAGCAAGACAGCATAAAACTTTCTGACGGCGTGAAATGCACAGCAGGGAGTCTCTTTAAAAATGACAGCTTCTTCAGCTGACTTCTCTAAAATGCTTGTAATGTTGCCAGGGCATTTAGGGTGGTGGGGTTTTTTTTTTTTTCAAAAATGCTCCTAAAGTGACTTAGGAGCATTGAAAGTCAATGGGACTCATGCACCTAAATCACTTAGATGCTTTTGAAAATCTGATAGAAGGTTGGAAGCCCGGAAGAGCTTTGCACTGGGCCTCTCTGTGAGACAGTGAGCATCCTGAATGCCCATTAAAGTAATCTAGACCTTTATTGACCCACTTTCCATGATCAAGCCCCGAACTGGCAGCCACCTAGATGGTGGCCATATTTCCACCCATGTGACCAGTATGCCTCACACCTGACCTGCAAGGACCACCCCTAGAGGGCCATAGTGCCTTGGCCTCACTGCTGAGATTGTCCACAAAGGGGCAGAGAAGTGCAGACTGTGGTATGGACACTTGTGCACCATGAGCTGAGGCCACCAATTCCACCCGCTGTCAACTAGCGCTCTTTGAGAACTATCTCCTTCAATAGCCCTTGCATCTACAGGGGTCATCTCATTCCGCCATCTCCCAGCAACATTCATTCTCTGTTTACCTGGAGGAGGGGATTTAAATATTTTTTTTTAGCATTTTCTATTATCATTAAAAATGATAGCTATAGAAAATAATCCATTCCCAGAGCAGCTCTTAGCAGGCTATCCTCTCATGGCAACAGGTGCCCAGCCACCTGGCACAAAGTAGACAACTGCTTAATACAGGAATTGGACTGATTGCCGGGAAGCATTCCGGCTAAATGTTCAGAGGCAAAGTTCTGGGATGGCACAATCCTGCTTAATCAAACTTAATAGTCATTTGAGGACAAGGTCCTGGGACGTTTCTTTTAATCCGCTCTGTCTTTAAATCAAGGTTTGAGGCCATCAGTAACTCAACCAGAGGTTATAGACCTATTACGGGAGTGGGTGGGTGAAGTTCTGTGGCCTGAGGCATGCAGGAGGTCAGACTAGAGGATCATGATGGTCCCTTCTGGATTTAAAGTCCAAGGTTGTACCCCTTCTTTCACAGAAGCAGTGGCATTAGCCTCACTCACATACACGCTAGGTGGCTTAAAATGCAAAAGCAAATCTTTTTTTTCTGTCTGACTGGTAATTTATTAGCATCCTCCAAAAGCACAAAGGTTATCACCGCCAGCAAATGCCCACGGTCTAGGGGATATCCTGGTCCTATTGTTATAGGTGCAAGGGGCCCTCCAGCAGTAGAACTGGTGCCGTTCCACTGGGCATGGCCAAGCAGGATCGGAGAAGGCTGTGCAGCTCCCCGGGGGGTGGGAGGGTGGTGGGGGGGTGTTGGCATGGGAGGGATGGGGCAGATCTGCCACCAGATGTATCGTCCAGTCCTTCCCTCTACAGACAGGTGTGGGAGGAGATGGCTGCTGAAGCTGCTTGAAATATTTAGGCTACAGATTAAGACCATCTGGAAAGAGTCTGGTGCAGAATGCACATGCCCACCTGGCATGCAGAGAGATCGGTCCAAGATTTACACCAGTTGCTACTGAAGGAACACAAAGTGACCAGTACCAGACTGAGAAGTTAGCCCTATAACAAAGGGCTCCTGTAACATTTTGTCTCTGGGCCCATGATTAACCATGAGTACCGGGGCTGTTTGTGCAGACAGGAGGGTGAAAGACTGGGAAACCCCTATTTCATTGACTTTAAGACCAGAAGGGACCATTTTGATCATCTAGCCTGACCTTCTGCTTAACACGGGCCAAAGAACCTTGCCCAGTAATTTCCGCATCAAGTCCATAATTTCTGTCTGAGCTATAGCATGTCTGTTCGGAAAGATATCCAGTCTCTCACTATAACTTATGTTTTCCAGACCTGAAACGCTTTTCCAAACCCTTCCCAGTTTTTCAACATCCTTCTTCAAGTGTGGACACCAGAATTGGGTACCAGCTTCCGGTACTGGTCTTGCTAATGCTGTACCCAGAGGTAATCGCACCTCCTTACCGCAACTTGATATTCCCCTGCTTATCCATCCAAGGATCACATTCACCCCCTGAGCTACGGTATCACACTAGGAGATCAGGTTCCGCTGGCTGTTTACAATTACCCTCAATCCTTTCCAGTGTTGCTGCATTCCAAGACAGTGCCTCCTATCTTGTATGTGTGACCTAATTTCTTTGTTTATAGATATCTGACCTGGTTGTATTAAAACGCATGTCATTCAAATGAGCCCACCTTACCAAGCAAATAGGTCCATCTGCACACTGACCTGTCCCAATCATTATTTACCATTCCAGCAACTTTCGTGTCTGCTGCAAATTATCAGCAATAATTGAGTATCTTCTTCCATATCATTTGTCCCATATAAAATAGCATTGGGCCAAGAATAGATCCCTGCAGGACTCCAGTAAAAACAACCCCATAGGACAGGGGTTGGCAACCTTTCAGACGTGGTGTGCCACGTCTTCATTTATTCAAGCTAATTTAAGGTTTCGCGTGCCAGTCATACATTTTAACGTTTTTAGAAGGTCTCTCTCTGTAAGTCTATAATATAGAACTAAACTATTGTTGTATGTAACGTAAATAAGGTTTTTAAAATGTTTAAGAAACTTCATTTAAAATTAAATTAAAATGTAAAGCCCCCCAGACCGGTGGCCAGGACCCAGGCAGTGTGAGTGCCACTGAAAATCAGCTCACGTGCCACCTTCGGCACGTGTGCCATAGGATGCCTACCCCTTTTTTGCAATCTATCAGAAAACCAGTTTTAATTTCAGTTAATATGAGCTACCTTGACTTAAACAGAACCATTGACTTAAATTGTAACCCAGGAGGCAACATCACTGGACAAACAAACTTCTCTTCCCTGTGAAATAGTTCGCAGGTACTTATCACCTGGCTGCTGTTAAGCTGTGCTTTGCTGGAGAGGTTTATACTCTTTTCTTGGAAACTATGCTGAGAACATGGATAGTATAGAACAGTGTTCAGTTAACATCCTAGAAAGAAAGCATGAGGGCATGACCCTGGCAGAGCACTGTGGTGGCTGAGGGACGGGGAATCACATGCAATCTGATCAGGAAAAAAATTGCTCTTTGCATGCAGTTTTATGAGCTCCACGTTAAATCTCTCGGGCCAGAATAACTTGGCAGTATGCAGAGAGGTGGATGATTCTATTATAGATAGGGAAGTCATCCCAATCTTTCAGCATCCTACAAGAACCCCTTCCAGCACATCCCTGCACCAACACTCACAGCACTCGCGTTTGGGATACACAAGGAATGAAAGTTGAGGCCCAAGCAAAAGTAAGAAAAGATTTGATTTTTATGGTGACGTGGCCCTTTAAAAATGTTACTAATTTTGCCCTAGGCCTGGTTAACAATGAGCTGTATGATCCGATCTACTCACGTTCATCACTGCCGCATCTGAGTGCCTTGCAAAAAAAAATGTAATAAAGGCAGCGAAAATCTAACATCAGCTTCACCTGTAATATCTCCTCTTTAATAATATCGCAGAGTTAGACTGGGCCGAGCTGATTACTTTCCGTGTACATTAATCATGGCCAAATCATGCAGAGGAAGAAAACCGCACAGCTTGCTGTTCCCTCACAGCACCTTCATTTCACCCGGTTCTTAGAAGAGTTTCTGCCAGAGGGCATCATGCCGGTGTAATTAACAGAATCCAGAATGGGGAAGAGAAAGAAAAACTTTGCATGCGCCTTCATTAAATATGGCACTTTGGCTCACAAAAACCAAGGGAGAAGTACAGATTGTAATTAAGGAAATAGGATTCTGAACTCAGTGGGAGACTTTTTTTTTTTTTCAGTTTCAGTAGAGATGGCACAGCCAGCTGTTAACAGGGAGCGCTGTAGCTTGAATTTATGGCTTGTGTGAGATGCTTTCTCACCCTTTCAAAGCCAGAGATGTGCTGGAAGGAAAAGCTGCTATCTTCTGCAGCACAGCTTCGGCCCACCCGTAGGGGTCTATTCCCCATTTTGGTCTCAAAGACGTACAGGCCTTAGAAATACGGGTCACACTTCCTATTAAGGTTCCATTGATAACAATACTTTATAAAGGGCTAATCAGTGTTAACAGATGTTTTGATCAATGATTAATCCACAGCTCAGGGCCGGCTCCAGGCACCAGCCCACCAAGCTTGTGCTTGGGGCGGCACCTGGAGCGGGGCGGCGCGGTGTGGTGCTCCGGCTCCGGCCGCCGGGGAGAGCGGAGCCCCGGCCGGGCTCTCCGCCCTCCTCCCAGAGCTCTGGCCGCCGGGGAGAGCGGAGCCCCGGCCGGGCTCTCCGCCCTCCCACCCCGGCGCTCCGGCCGGTTGGGGAGAGCAGCCCAAGGCCGGGTTCGGCGCCCTCCCCTGCCGCGCTGGGGGTGGGTGGGGGAGGCCGGTGGGAGGCTTTTTTGCCTGGGGCGGCAAAAAAGCCAGAGCCGGCCCTGCTACAGCGGCAGATTTTTAGAGTCCAATAGGTTTCTTATAAGAATGATATATAGAGCACCTTCTAATAGCCATCTATACCCCAAATGACTCATGTCTGTCACATGCTTAAACCATTGCTTAATTTTTTGTTAACCCTTTCTATACCATATATCAATGGAGCATTGCTAGCGAGTGACCAAAGTACCTACAACAGGTGAAGGTAGGAAGGCTGGCCTAGTGGAAACTGGTCTGGGGTGATTTGGACTCAAAATTCTCAGCTCAGCCACTGATTTCCTCTAGTGCCTTGAGCAGCTCACTTTCTCTCCCCTGGGCCTCATCTGAACATGGAGACCCTACCTCACAAGGTAACCTCCATTAATGATTAAGGGGTTGGACTAGATGACCTCCTGAGGTCCCTTCCAACTCTGATATTCTATGATTGTGAGATACTCAGATATTACGACGTTGATGGGTATAGAATACCTAGGTAGCTATCTTGCTCTGGATCTAAGAAAATGAGCCTCATTTAAACTAGACTGGCATAAATACTAGTGAGTGTACAAGGAGGAACAATCCTGCAATTGCTGGGGGACAGGGGCTGTCTCGAAAACGCTATCAGTCTATTCCATCCCGGACTTCTGTTATTCCATGAATTACTCAGATCCATTAAGGGACAGATTGCAAACACTGTGCTGACAGCTACTTGCCCAAGTGATCCCGCCAATGGGAGCAGCTCACCCATCAGTTGTATAGGGTTCACAACCTAGCCATCTGGCTGAAATTTCCTCTATTTTGAGGTGTACAGGCCTTGTCCTGGCCCTCTGCACATCCTTGAGGTATGTCTATACTACAGTCCCAGGGTAGACACCCTCAAGCTAGCTTTGATCTAGCTAGCCAGAGTACCAAAGCAGTGATGCCGTGGCCAACCATGGTGCGGCAGCTTCACTGGTCTGGAACCCGAGCTAGCTAAATTAAAGCTATGTCGACATCAACTACAATCACCCCCTGTGATTACAATACAGAAATACACTGCTGAGATGGAAACAATTATTATTTCCCTCACTAATTCTCTACTTTTGATTCAAATAATGTCTTTGATTATTAAAACTTCAATGATTATTAAAAGTCTTCGGGCCGTACTCTCACAAGTAATCCAGCTGTTTTCAAATGTGGGTCAGGACAGTCGAATTTAGTGACCTCCAGTTTCCCTTTGTTTTAAATTTGGAGCCAAAATTCTTGACAGTGTCTCTTTAAAAACCTCTTTAAGGCTACATCTACGCTACGGGGGAGGGGGGGGGGGGTCAATTTAAGATACGCAAATTCAGCTACGTGAATAGCGTAGCTGAATTCGATGTATCGCAGCCGACTTACCCCGCTGTGAGGACGGCGGCAAAATCGACCTCTGCGGCTTCCCGTCGATGGCGCTTACTCCCACCTCCGCTGGTGGAGTAAGAGCATCGATTCGGGGATCGATTGTCGCGTCCCAACGGGACGCGATAAATTGATCCCCAAGAGGTCGATTTCTACCCGCCGATTCAGGCGGGTAGTGTAGACTCAGCCTAAGAAAGCAGACCTATATCAGCGAGGTCATGATAGAAAGTAGCTTGGGGAGAATGCCTGACATGGGGCTGGACTATTTCCTGATTATTATAGAAGTGCAATACAATAATGAGTTATGACAGATGCCAGGACGGGCAAATATTGACTAGCAGGTACAACCTGCTAGCATGGATGGAATACTGTGCATTTAAAAAAACCAAATCATGCTTGCATCAAGTAAAAACTTTAAAATATAATCAGAGGTTAAATATGCATCAAGAAGAGACACCACATCTACGGTGCATAATTAAATAATAGAGCAGGACCATGCATCTTTTAAAAGTCTTCATCCACTTGATATTCACACCTTCATTATGAAAGCACAAAATGTTGGAGGGTTTTAATCTCTAGAATCACTGAGTACTGTGACCCAAATTTTGGTGTTTTACCTAGGTAGCAGGGTCAGTTCTCAAAATTTTGGTGTGACATTGGCTCATTTTCTTAAAGTCCCACCTCCTGGATTCATGTGAGTACATGAGAATCTTGGCTTTCATCTGAAACAAAACGTAAGTTTGTAGCCCACCTCGCTGCAGAAAAAGCTGGAAAATATGACCACTAAAGGCTCAAAACCCAGAAGTCAAGTAAAAGATTTTTGAAATCTCATGATCATTCTGGGATGTAGTCACAGAAGTGTTACAAGCAAGACACAGGCAGTAATTCTTCCACTTTACTCAGCACTGATAAGGCCTCAGCTGGAGTACTGTGTCCAGTTCTGGGATCACACTTCAGGAATGAAGTGAACACATTGGAGGAAGTCTACAGATGAACAACAAAACTGATTGAAGTTCTAGAAAACATGGCCTGTGAGGAAAAACTTAAAAACTTGGGTTTGTTTAGTCTGGCAAGGAGAAGACTGAGGGGGGACACGATCACAATCTTCAAGTATGTAAAAGGTTCTTATAAAGAGGAGGGTGATAAACTGTTCTTAACCACTGAGGACAGGACAAGAAGTAATGGGCTTAAATTGCAGGAAAGGAGATTTAGGTTAGATGTTAGGAAAAGCTTCCTAACTGTCAGGTAGTTAACCTAGGAAGGTTGTGGAATCTCTGTCATTTGAAGCTGTTAAGAACAGGTTGGACAAACACCTGTCAAGGATGGGCTAGATAATACATAGTCCTGCCTCAGTGCAGGGGACTGGACTAGATGACTTCTTGAGGTCCTTTCCAGTCCTGTATTTCTGTGATTCTATGATTTTTAGGGCTTGACTCATGATTTTTGAAGTTTGGGATTGGCAATACCAGGTATGCTAGCTTCATGGGGCAGGTGCATACATACCCACCACTTCAGGGGGTGGAGATGTTCTCACATTAACTGAAAGAGGCACAAAGGATTTGGAGTTTCAGTTCTTCTCAGCCAGATGTGAAAGTCCATTCTGCTGCTGAAAAGGAGTACAACACACCAACACGCCTTTTACTCCAGGGTCCAGTTCTTTTAAAAAAAACTCGGGAATATATGTCTGCTCAAACCCTCCACTTGATGTTCATGGTCTACTCCCATCTACGTGTTTCTGGACTCTGGGTTTTAGTATTAATAAGAATATCAAGAGTCTTTGATCCAAGGGCCTAACCCAAAGCACATTCAAGTCCATGACCAGACTCCCAGTAACTTCAGTGGGGTTTGGATCATGCACCTGGGGAGTTTGCAATGTACCCGGAAATCTCTCACTTCCATTGTCTTGGATTATCACTGCAGGCCTATCCTAACCAGCCTTCTTATTTTTAGAGTCCTCCAGCATGATCTTTGCTCAGTGCATGACGCTCAAGGCAGAAAAACCCGGGAGCTCCTGCATTCTTTCTTGTCTCCATGCTTTGTTCCAGCATGTTGGAAATGGAAATGAAAATCTATAATTATTGGTTGCCAGCTCCCCTGAGAGCCTTTAAACATTGTCACTCTGCCTTTTATATGGGGCAACATTTGCATGAGAATCGTTTAAAGAAAATGTGGATTTTGTCTCTGTCTTGATGTTAGGCCCACAACAGCAGGATGTTGGGCAAACGAGGTGATCAAGAAAATACGAGCATTTACAAAGCCAGACAAATTGCAAAGAAGCCTTCCTCTGTCATCTCTCCACATCACTTGATGTGGATATCCCAGTTGGATTCCAAATAGCTCCCAGTGAGCGAATAGGCTATTTGATCTGTTCAAATCCGCTCACAGGAACACAGACGCTTCCTCCGTATGCTATTGTTCGTCTTTTTTGGCCAACTATGGCCTGCTGAAACCAGCCTTCGCTGCCACTAATGAGGGTTTCAGTTTCAGCTCTCAAATTGGCAAAATGCTGTGGGTTCCAAATTAAGGAGTCAATTTAACTCCCATTAACGTTAATGCGCTCCCAGGCGAGATGCACCTAGGAGAACGGACTGCTAGGCACTGAAATGGAAGAGGAGAGTTGACTCCTTTTGCATTTTCCTTGCGTGTGTGAAAACAGCTACGCCCATGATCCCTGGGAGTCAGGAATTAATGGCTGTATTAGGGTAACTTATTAGCTATATTACTGAACGTATCCAGACTGGATGTCTCATAGAACTGACCGCATAGACCCCTCCACTGACTTTCCCTATAGGTGCAGTATTCGTTCTGAGGTGCAGTATTTATTCTTCATACGTAGGCAGAGCAGAATATCATGCATCTCTCAGAGGCGAGTTTAGCCCTAGGTCTGATATGCTTTGGTACTTTTTCACTTCACCAACACCAAGGAAAGGACAATATTATCATACCATCCACCATACAGGGCTTGTGTTGAGCTAACAAAGACCTCTGGTAACAGTAGCTGAGTACCATGGAAACTCATCAGCAAACGTGGCTGCCTAGATGTGTTTGTTGCCATTGTCCATTTATTCCACTGGGATGTGCATGGAAGGGTCAAGTTCTGATGGCGTCCTATCTGATCTAGGCAGGATGGTGCACCTATTATCTGCCTGGTCATTCTTTCGGCTGCCAGGAGTGGGAATTCTGCATGTACAGAGAGAGCGTTCTATGAGTGCCAAATGGGTCTAAGAGCAGGATTTTGCCTTTAGAGAGCTGATCATTTGTTGCTGCTGTTCCAGACAACCCTTAGAAAATATTACACCTCTACCTCGATATAACTCCTTGGGAGCCAAAAAATCTTACCATGTTATAGGTGAAACCGCATTATATCGAACTTGCTTTGATCCGCTGGAGTGCACAGCCCCACCCCCCCGGAGCACTGCTTTACCGCGTTATATCTGAATTCGTGTTATATCGGGGTAGAGGTGTACCTAGGAATCCATCCGCCACACTCAGTGCAAACGCTTCTTCTGCTGGTGGTCTCCCCCTGCCACCTTACTGCCCTCTGGAGCCTCTGTGTGAGGTCCAAAGCCTCTCCTGGTGCACCATGCGAAGATGGAAAGTGGCCAGTAGGGATGTGAAGATCCAGACGCAGTGGGGGTGGTCACACATTTCCATGCTGATGCTTGAGCCAGAGCTGTCTGTACAGCACGATGAGAATAACCCTGTTTGCGCCCCTCGGTCCCCTATAAATTTGAATATTTAAATCTCATAGGCCAGGCGTGATTGTTCTTTTGCCTCACAGAGTTTCTGAAAGGGAAGCTAGAGCAGAGATGAAGAATCGACTAGAGATGAAAATGAAATCAAAAGGCTCTATTCGCTTGTAGTTGTGGTGCGTACCAAAGGAGACGAACAGTTGTCAATTACTGTTACAGCTTTGGGTCTGGTGCCTGGGGTTACCACCTGACTTTACAACAAGGAAACAAATAACTGGCTTGGGGCCGTTTTCCCAGCACCGTTCCAGCTATCGCCATGGGATGAAAGAATGAAAAAGATTAGAAACTTGAGAAGGATGAGATCGAGGCCTGTGGGAAGGGAAACCATTTAATTGTCTTGTTGGCCTGCCACAGACAACATTCCTAAGCACTGCTAGTGGCATCGCACGGGGGGGGAGGGGGGTCTGTATCTATAGGGACTGCTGGTTTTTTAAACCGTGCAACAGCAATATTGATTTTTTCAGTCTCAGCTCGGCTCCCCGCAGCTCTCACTGTCCCAGCCCTGCCCCCTCTCCCCGCGGCTGGGACCGATCATAACCAGCCTGTCTGCTCACTGGCTCCGAGCATTTCCTCTGCATGCCCAGTTCCCGTTCCCCACACTGCTGCCTGCTGCCCCAGCCTAGCAGGAGAGCACTTCCAGGGCACACACGCTGTGGGGCAGCAGCAACAGGTGACCCACCTAGACCCTTCCCACAACCCACTGTGGGTTGGTTCCCACCATGTGGGAAACACTGGCCTATGGCTAGAAGCTAATTTATCGGGTGGGTATTCCCTTCAGTTGCTGTGGTTAGGAGAGACGTGTGTACATACTGGATAAACAATGACTGTTACATAAGGGCCATATTCTGTAATGGAATGAGCCGGTGCAAGTCCCATTCGTTTCACCGACTGAGTTGTACCTGCAGATGAAGGCAGAATTCTTCCTTCTGGGGGTTTAATCAAAGCTGGGTGAAATTGGTGAGGGTGAGCTCAGGGAGCTGAAGATAGACAGAGCAAAGGAACAGACAGGCTGACTATCCGCAATGTTCTCCTATCAGCGAGGTCTATTAAACTGCTCTGCAGTTTGTGCAAACAAACTTCGGCCTCTGGGGTATATGTGAACTTTTCATTTCAGCTCCTCAACCGAGGCTGTGTCTACACTAGGCTTATCTGACCAATGTATCCCATCAGTGCTACCTCTGGTTTAGCTATAGAGTGGGACTCTAATGTAGGCAAGATGGTGATGAGCTCTGGCACTTTACCCACCCTGTCATATAGACCTACTCCTAGCCATGTTAGCTACCATCACATTCCAAACAGCTTCAGTTACCTGGGGCCTTTTCTACACTAGGATCCCACCACTGCTACCACTGGAGGAGTAGAGCTGGGGTTTGCAAATTTGGGGCAAAAAGTCCTATTGTAGACGATCGGGGTTCCCTCCCCACTCTGAACTCTAGGGTACAGATGTGGGGACCTGCATGAAAGACCCCCTAAGCTTATCTCTACCAGCGTAGGTTAAAAACTTCCCAAGGCACAAATTCTTCCTTGTCCTTGGAACGGTATCGCTGCCACCACCAAGTGAGTTAGAAAAAGATTCAAGGAAAAGAACCACTTGGAGTTCCTGTTCCCACAAAATCCCCCCAAACCCTTTCACCCCCTTTCCTGGGGAGGCTTGAGAATAATATACCAAAGTGAGCACAGACCAGCCCTTGGGTTTTTAGGACACTAAAAACCAATCAGGTTCTTAAAAGCAAAACTTTATTATAAAGACAAAAGTAAAAGAAGCACCTCTGTAAAATCAGGATGGAAGGTAATTTTACAGGGTAATCAGATTCAAAACACAGAGGATTCCCCTCTAGGCAAAACTTTAAAGTTACAAAAAAAAAACAGGAATACCTCCCTCTTAACCTAGGGGAAATTCACAAGCTAAAACAAAAGATAAGCTAACGCATTTTCTTCCTATTACTTACAATTTGTAACCTTAGATGCTTAGTTCAGGTCTGGCTTTAGGAGATGTATTTTCCCTGCCCTGGTTCCTCACTGACCCAGATAGACAAACCAAAAACCTTCCCCCACAGATTTGAAAGTATCTTCTCCCCTTATTGGTCCTTTTGGTCAGGTGCCAACCAGGTTATTTGAGCTTCTTAACCCTTTACAGGTAAAGGAAGGATTTTATGCTACCCGTAGCTGTATGTTTATGACATAGACACACCCCTGCAACTGAAGCGACTACTTCACATAAGGCTGAAATTTAGTCTTCATAAACTAGGCAAGGCCTTGAGGTAAAATCAAAATCCACCCCTAGGCAGAGGGCCAGTAAAAGGCCTATGAACTACTGAAGTCCCAGTTAAATCCTTGGACATCAAGCTGAGCTTAAATGATGTGTCACCCTTGTTCCAGCCCTCTGTAGAGTGGTAGATTTCACCCTGTTCCCAGACTCTTGACGTTGTTTCTGTTCCTCCTATTTAAAAGAACAGGACACTAGCGAAGAGCGAATCCTCCTTCTGACGTACGAATATCAAAAGCTTATGGGAGCATCCAATGAAGAAAAGCCAAGTGAACAGCCATGCCCCAGACACTCCTACAAACACATACCCATTTGCACAAATGTCCCTGATCGGTGGGAGGAAAAAGCGGAACAGACATGGGTGAACCGAGCAGGTTTTAGGGTGCTGGAGGTGGGGTTGAAACATTGCATCAGCCTCTAATCCAAGCACAGCAAAAAAAGATTGAACACTCGTACACCCCAATTTCCAGGAAGCTCGTTTTCTACCCTGTCTGTATCTCTTGAATAAATGCCAGATTTCTCTTGCACCTGTGAGTGTATTTCATTCCTGCAGTGAGAGATCCTTCTCACTCGGTTTATAAAATGCCAGGCTATGCTAGCCCATGCAGAATCACATTTGGTTCTCATTTTGTAACAGACATAGCAGCTAATATTTTTAGAAGACGCCAGGCTGCCACATGCAAAAAATAGCTGTCTTTGCTTTATGCCATACATGATTTTTTACCAGCCTCTTTTTCCTATTTTAGTCATAATTCTGGAGCCGTTCATGGCATAAAATCCAGCACAGAAAGTGCTGAACACAATCTCCTTGGGTTTCTGTCGCCCAAGTCTTCTCCTATGTCAGGACACAAATATGACCTTCCCATCCCTGGTATGATTTCCGCTCTGCCTATCCCCGGGAATGATTTGCCAAAGTAATTTGCAAAAGTATCTCCTATTTGGGAAATGGCTAGTTCGCATGACGTCAGCCGCGCTCCACTGAAGTCAATGCACCCACAGGGCAGCTCCCCAGGGTCTCCTGGCTGCCATAGCTAACCGCGAGGGTTCCATTTTAATCCCTCCCCAGCCGTGGCCATTTTAAACATGAAAGATGCTGATGAAGAGCATTTTGCAATAAAGGAACAGCTGCCAGCAGGGAGGCATCTGGGGTGAAGGGTGAACGCTGCCAAGCATGGAGTGGCAGCTTTTGGCTGAGTTAACGACAGGTTCCCAAAAACCTGTTCCAGAAATTGGTTTCCCTGTCTGGCTAAGTTTTCTGCTCCACTGAAAAGCCTGGCACTGGGGCGGGGAGAGGGAGGGAGACAGCTCTCTATACACCACAAAGGCCACAGCGTGTCTTCTGCTAGGTAGATGTTAAGCTTGAGGCATTAAGAAGGGAGAAGTAGGTCATGAGCCCCGTGGAATGGGCACATTCTGCAGACATGCCTGGGATGGGGAGGATGTGAGGTACCTTGTATCTATGAGCAGGGGCTGGCCTAGAGTCTAGTGGGGAGCATTGCCCATATGCACCAGCTGGCCAAAATGGGGCAGAGGGTGAGATGGGACCCTGCTCCTCCCTCTGTATTTGCCCCGGGAGCTGGTCAGGCCTGGATCAAGGAGCAAGCTGTAGTCTCTGTAAGGAAGGAAAACTCCCATGCCACCACGCGCTTTAGATACAGCAGGCAGCTAGTTGCGTTACTCTCACTACTCCTGCTATGCCTATTGTCCATGGCCACTCCAAAAGCACAGATCCCACCACGTAAGCTAAAGCAGAATCTCCGTTAGCAGTATGACGCCTCTGACACACAGAGTGGAGCAGGTCTGGTTCCACCCAGCAGAGGGCAGAGATACACATCCACGCTAGCCAGTTCACAGCAATAGAGTGTTGCATTGTTAATCAGTGGTCTGTGAGCCCTGAAAATAGAGCCATGATTAATGGTCCCTTTCAAGCTTGACTGTAGCCCTCCTTAGTACGGAGGGATCAGGCAGTGCTATGAAACAGAGAGCCTAGGTCAGGCAACCACCTGGGAGCTCCTTCCCTGTAAGAGCTGAGGCCAGCCTGAAATCCAATGACTCTGTGAGGGATGAGAGATAAGATCCCTAAGAATGCAATTGGAGCTGGTTATGCTGTGTGTCAGGGCTCCAAGCCTGAACCGAAGGACGCTGTGTCAAAGCAACCCTAGTAACTGGTGAGTGCAAACCCAAATGCCTTATGTTTGATTTACTCTCAGGCTTGCCGGCGGAGTCGCCCTTTGCCCCCATGAGGCTACAAGCAGGGACCAGTGTCCGGGCACATTGTGTAAGGCAAACGCAACTGTGCAAGCAACGGATCTGCTGCATCTGCACCCCAGAAACTGCTGCTTTAGATGCGTCCTCCTAAAAGCTTGCTGGTGCACTGTTATAGATGTCAAGGAGGAGAACACTCATTCAAACCACTGGAGGTAGATTCAGGACCTGTTTATGTGTGACCCAGTTCTAGCCCTAGGAGCCTCATCAGGTGTGAACCCGTGCAGCGCCACCAAGTGGCTGCAGGCATTTTCCTTAATAATAATCTATACATTTATTAATACTCTGCAGCGACATATAGAGTCTCTCTCAATCAAAGGTGTGACCACGCCTTGCTTAAGGAACAGTTATAGTCACGAGAAGCAGCATGATCAGGTGGGCAAAGCACAGGATATGGAGTCAGCTGACCAGTTCTGCCACAACTTCCTGTGTGACCTTTGGCAAGTCACTTAATCTCCCTGTGCCTCAGTTTCCTCTCAGCGTCACCCTATTGGCAGGCATGGCAAGGCCTTCCTTCATGAATGCTTCGAAAGCATTTAAACACTATTGGCTGGACAGGCCAAGTATGATTGTTAGCCTCACGCTTCACAGGGAGACTTGTCTCAACACATGACTCAATGTGCTATGTTATGACAATCATTTTATTATTTATAACGCGCACCTGCTGGAATAGTGCACAATCACTTTAATGTACAGTTTAACACCCCATAAAACAAACAATGTAAAGGTCACAGGAACTATTTTAAAGGCCAAAGGATACAGTATTACTAGAAAGGAATAGAGTCGGCCAGGATCCCCGCCGGGGGGGGGGTGGGAAGGGATCACTACTTTTTCAGAAAGTTTTATGTAGCAAGGAAGGAACGGACAAACGCAGATGTACAAGATAGCAAGACAAGGACAACAAACTAGAGTCACCTCAGAGCAAAAAACTCAGTCACCTAAACGATAAAAGGGCTGGTATTGTTAGCACACGGGTACCAGTCAGCCCAAGGCATATGGAGGAGCAGACGGTCTTGAATATAGCCAGGTATCTCCCCACTAAAGGTTTTCAGCCCAACAGGGCCACCTTAACATCAATCCATCATGTTATAGGTGGCCATTGTTAAGAAGCCAGTGTTCTGCCCACACCTCCCCCAAACACTAGCCAAGGGGAGGTTAAGTGACTTACCAAAGGTCACCCAGGAAGTTTGTGGCACAACTGACATGAGCGCCACTAAGCTGTCCACATGCCCGCCACAGATTTCTCCATGGCAGGGGAATTCCCAACTGCCAGTTTTGAGGCTGCTTTGTGCTGCTGGAGCTGTGCTAAGCAGCCTTTATGAGGCTAAGGATCTGGCCCCCCTAATCTGCATCATTGTAATTTGGTCCTTTGACTGTGTCAATGACAGGGTCTGGGGGTTACGGCACAGCATAGTTTTAAACTGTAAGGGACAATTCAGAGTGGGCCACTCCGGAGCTGCCTAAGTTAACACCCAGCCCCTGTTGGGCATGTCCCTTAGAGACGATGCAGTTGCAATGTTTGTGGCTGGGCCGGGCAGAAGGTGTTAGCATTTCAGGACTAGAAAATCCACCCCAAAGAACCACAAAATTAAACTGTTCTACTTTTCATTGTTTGGGGATATTAAACCATGGGAGTCATTTGGCCGTCAGGAAAAGAATATTAAAATTAGAACTACAGGGAGCTGCTGCAAAGACTGGCCAAGACCAGCTTCCAGCACAGTGCACAGGAATCCCTGAAAAGCAGAAGCTGTCGGAGAACACAGCAGCCCTGTATGTAACAGTGCAGAACAACGTCCCCAACTGAAACGACAGAGGAACTTAAACAGGCAGGAAATTATTACCTACTCTGGAAGTTGGCCACATGCAGCAGAGTTTCCTGTACTTATGGCTCCAAAAGGTTCGATGGCTTGCCCTTAGCAGCATGCTGGGGTGAGCACAATGCCATCTGCTCAGACACTTCGGACCAGCTGTGCTGGGGTAAAGGGCCCTGTCATGGCTGCTTCCCCACTCTGAACTTTAGGGTACAAATGTGGGGGCCTGCATGAAAACTTCTAAGCTTAACTACCAGCTTAGATCTGGTCCGCTGCCACCACTCCCAAGTGGATTCCCTTCCCTGGGAAGCCTTGAGAAACTCTTCACCAATTCCCTGGTGAATACAGATCCAAACCCCTTGGATCTTAAAACAAGGAGAAATTAACCATCCCCCTCCTTCCTCCTACCAACTCCTGGTGAATACAGTTCCAACCCCTCTGGGATTTTAAAACAAGGAGAAATTAACCATCCCCCCTCCTTCCTTTCACCAACTCCTGGTGAATACAGATCCAACCCCCTTGGATCTAAAAACAAGGAAAAATCAATCAGGTTCTTAAAAAGAAGGTTTTTAATGAAAGAAAAAGGTAAAAATCATCTCTGTAAAATCTGGAAAATAACTTTACAGGGTAATCAAACTTAAAGAACTCAGAGGACCTCCCTCTAGCCTCAGGTTCAAAGTATAGCAAACAAAGATAAACACTCTAGTAAAAGGTACATTTACAAGTTGAGAAAACAAAGATAAAAACTAACACACCTGGCCTGGCTGTTTACTTACAAGTTTGAAATATGAGAGACTTGTTCAGAAAGATTTGGAGAACCTGGATTGATGTCTGGTCCCTCTCAGTCCCAAGAGCGAAGGACTTCCCAAACAAAGCGCACAAACAAAAGCCTCCCCGCCCCCAAGATTTGAAAGTATCTTGTCCCCTTATTGGTCCTTTGGGTCAGATGCCAGCCAGGTTACCTGAGCTTCTTAACCCTTTACAGGGAAAAGGATTTTGGAGTCTCTGGCCAGGAGGGATTTTATAGTACTGTACACAGGACAGCTGTTACCCTTCCCTTTATAGTTATGACAGGCCCTAAGAATAGGTCTTCACTGCAGAGTTAGCAGCCGTCTTAGCCTAACGCAGATGTGATCACCCACACTGCAAAGTCCCACCTGAGGGACCGTGTCCTCATTGGTGCTGCACTCCCCAGTGTGTGTGACAGATTTCTGGGGGCACAGCCCATGGCCCTGTGTAACCTGAGTGGCTGTGTGATACTGTCCCAGTGAATTGTGGAAGAACTTGTCTGGGCATATGGAAGGATGCAGTGAAGGTACTGGAGAACTATCAGCATTTGAGTGGTTTAGCCTACATCCACACTGCAATGTGGGTGGCTTTCCAGCCTAAGTAAAAGCCTCACCTGGGTTTTAGCCTATACCCTGGCCTGGGCCAGCTAGCCGGGATTGAAAGGCCCCTAAACTGGGCTTCTATGTGTGGATGGGAGCTGGGTTGGGGAAACACGCTTAGTAGGATTACAAGCTTATTCTGCAGTGATCATCTAGCTGAAAACACACATAGGGGAAGTCCCATTTTTAAAATTGACTTAGGCTCCCATTGACTTCCAATGAGACTTAGGTGCCCAAGCTCCCAATTTTCAAAGATATTTGGGCATCACAAGATGCTGACAGGTGCCTAGTGGGACTTTCAAAAGCACATAAACAAGTTAGGCTCCTAACTGCCATGGATTCCAGTCGGAGTTAGGCAAAAGCACATGTCTGCATCTCTTGGAGCTTAAACACCTTTTGAAAATCCGGCCCTAAGTGCCTTCGTCACTTCACCTCCTATTACTGGGCTCCCAAAAAAGGATGTAAGTCTATTAGGTTAAGGTACTTATAATAAAAATGTTACCAGCAAAAGTTTTAATTTTTTTTTCCCCGTTTTGCTGTTCTAAGTTTCATTGCATTCCTTGTTTTGATGTTAATGGCAATAAAAAATGTATCAATTTGGTATTGTCCTCATTGTGTGCGTTCTTGCCAAGCACCCCAAAAATCCTCTCCCAATATAGAACTCTCTGAGTTCTTAAACTCTGTAGTCTAAATTAAATAAAAACCTATAAATCTTCTGGTCAAATGCAATCAGTGGTGAGCCATAAAAATCCCCCCCTCAAATCCAGGTCAACAACGGTGGGGTCGATAGTGTGGGAAGTGGGTGTGGTAATGAGCCCTGTTCCTTTAAAGGGTTTAGCGTCCCAGAGAGCAAGCTTGGGGGATGGGTGCTTCAGAAGCCCGTGCTCTAAATAAAGAGGATCTCTTTCAAGCACCCTGGGCCCCGAGTGATTACAGAACACCACAGAGGACACCACGCATCCACGGGGCTCTTTGAAAATCAGAGGAATGAGTCTTTAAATATGGTTAGACAACATGTTGGTTAAAATGCCAGTTGCTGGTCCACCCTCGGGTTCCCACCGTAGTTAGCTCCAGGGAAGCCGAACTAGTGGAAGGAATGATGGCATTTTAAACAAACTCTCTAGGTGCTCTTTTGGGGTTTCCCAAGCAAGCCCTGACCAGGCCCCAACCTGCTTGATTTATAAGTCCTGCCAGGAGCACAACCTGAGGTATTTCCTCTGCCTCTCATCTCATGGGGAAATGGAGTTGAGACATTCTATTTACAATCATCTTTTCAGGGCTTTGGAGTGGAACCCGGAGCTGGAGCGCGGAGCAGTGGAGCTGCAGGTTTTTGCCCGGAGCTGGAGCGGAGCCGGAGCACAGCTCCAAAGCCCTGCATCTTTTAATGTACGCTATTGAATTTCCAGTTCACCCAGGCAAATCCTCCGCTCCTTTAACCAGCTGAACACTGACACTCTCCAGATGCTGTTGCCTAGGGATTTCTTGGTTTTGGAAGCCCTTCAAACACGTATGAAGATGATATAGGTAGACATGCAGAACAGGGCAGCATTGATGTAATTTCCCATGAAACACCATTTGTAGTTTAGATTTTATGTTTCTCTAATCCACTGGAAGGTTGTTCCGGTTAAACGGCGATGCAAAATTGTGCTTGAGCTGCAAAACCTGGGAGATGTATTTATCTGGAATAGCTCAGTTACAGTACACAGAGTATCGCAGATTGGGGGCTAATTCTAAATATAGTTGTTAACTGTTTCCAGAAGAAAGTGACGGATTCCGCAATCCTTATTCAAACTGAGTAGCACGTACACAAATAGCCTCACTGAAGCCAACAGAATAAGTGGTAGCTTCCATGAGGCCAGCAAAATCAAGCTCAGAGTCATTAGGAATCTAAGAAATGTCAGATGAGCTCAGACCTGTGGTTCATCTGGATCCAAATCCTAGCTCTGATAATGGGAACTATCAAATATTGCTGAGGATGTTTTCCTCCTCCACTAAAGCAGTTGGCTTATACGCTGAAAGATGAAGGTCTTATATATATTTTATCCTAGCTGTGCATGTTCTTGTGACACTGCACCCCATATTTGTCATAGTAATATTCAGGGCCGGCTCTGGCTTTTTTGCCGCCTCAGGCAAAAAAGCCTCCCGCCGCGCCCCTCCCCCCACTCCCGGAGCGCAGCAGGGGAGGGCGCCGAGCCCGGCCGTGGGCCTGCTCTCCCTGACCGGCCGGAGCGCCCGGGGGAGGGCGGTGAGCCCGCCGCGACTCCGCTGGCGGCCGGAGCGCCGGGAGGAGGGCGGAGAGCCCAGCCAGGGCCCCGCTCTCCCCGACCAGCCGGAGTGCCCGGGGGAGGGCGGTGAGCCCGCCGCGGCTCCGCTGGTGGCCAGAGCGCCGGGGGGAGGGTGGCGTGCCCGCCGCGGCTCCGCTCTCCCCGGCGGCTGGAGCGCCACGGGGAGGACGGCGAGCCCAGTCGCGGCCCCACTCTCGGGCCGGAGCGCCGCGCCGCCCCCTTCCAGGTGCTGCCCCAAGCACATGCTTGGTGGGCTGGTGCCTGGAGCCGGCCCTGGTAATATTATTATAATATGTTATGACATAATTATGATGTATTTTGTACAAGATAAGTCATGTGAGGTGTCATTGGAAAAGTAATGATTTGCTGAATATGCATCCGAAGAAGTGGGTATTCACCAACGAAAGCTCATGCTCCTATACGTCTGTTAGTCTATAAGATACCACAGGACTCTTTGCTGCTTTTGCTGAATATGATTATCCTATTTGTATGCATGTATCTTTTTGTATCTGAAGTTATAAATACTGACTATGTAGCTGTACTTCAAATGTAGTTACACCTGGGTAACGCCCACTAGGCAAGATGCTTTCAGTCTAGATAGCTGGTTGGGAAGGGCCTATTCAGGGCAATGAGCCATTAGAAAGAACAACAGGCCTTAGGAGAAGCGTATCTCCCACCTGGTGAGGCTTCCTGAGAACCCTCCAGACAGCCTGTAAGTAATAGTAGCTATGACTCTACAAGGACATGTGACCAGGCCACATGATTCTGGACTCCGTCTTGGGATGTCAGTATTTTTCCACAAACCAGTCTGGGAACCACGTTTTGAAACAAAGGGTTCCTGCATATGCTAAAGCTATATAACTGGCATCATTTGTGGTTCTTCATTCTCCACAGAAGAGGTCACCTGGAAACACCTGCGGAACAAAGACTGAACTGGGGGAAGTGCTGGATCCAGGCTAAAGGGATTTTTAGCCTGTGTATGAAAGACCTGGGGATTCCAAGCTGTAAAACAAGTCCAGCTTGTCCCAAAAGAATCTGTAACCCGCCTGTCTCTTCAGCCAGGGTGAGAATTTGCTAGGTCATATCCTATCTTTCCAGTATCTTAGACTTAGTTTGTGTTTTGTTTATTTACTAGGTAAGCTGCTTTGAGTGATAATTCTCCCACTCTACTCAGCCCTCGTGATGCCTCAGCTAGACTACTCTGTCCAATTCTGGGTGCCATGCTTTAGGAAAGACATGGACAAATTGGAGGGAGTCCAGAGGAGAGCAACAAAAATGATAAAAGGTTTAGAAAACCTAACCTATGAGGACATGTTAAAAAAACTGGGCATGTTTAGTCTCGAGAAAAAAAGATTAAGGGGGGGATCCAATAATAGTCTTCAGTTTAGGGGTGTTATAAAGAGGACTGTGATCAGTTGTTCTCCATGTCCACTGGAAGTAAGACAAGAAGTAATAGGCTTAATCTTCAGCAATGGTGATTTAGGTTAGATACTAGAAAAAGCTTTGTAACTGTACGGGTAGTTACACTCTGGAATAGGCTTCCAAGGGAGGTTGTGGAATTCCCGTCATTGGAGGTTTATATGAAGAGGTTGGACAAATAACTGACAGGGATATTCTAGGTTTACTTGGTTCCGCCTCACTGCAGGGGCCTGGGCTTGAGAACTTCTCGAGGTCCCATCCAGCCCTGCACTTCTGTAATTCCATAACTGGGTGTCACCTTGGGTTATTTTTTATTTGGAAATAGGGTCCCTAAATGCTCCCAACTGACTACCTCTGCACCTTTTGTTATTTCATTTCGTCAATGCTCAGGCTACAGCTACTCTTAAACTGCTACGCGTGCGCGCGCACGCGCACACACATACACACACACACACACACCAGGTAGCTAGGTTGAAGGAAGAATTCTTCTGTCAATCTAGCACTCTCTGGCTGGCAGTTAGATTGGCTTAACTACGTCGCTCAGGGGGGTGGATTTTTTCACACCCATTAGCAATGTGACTGGGTTCACGTAACTTTTTAGTGTAGACCTGGCCTAAAGCAAACGCATACTGTAATGCTAGACTTAGCAAACAGCTCCCCCACTGAATATCCTTGGCTTTGACAGGAACCCCTTATCTAGAGGTCTCATCTAGAAGTCAAGGCAAAGACCAGTGACAGCTATTGTTCCTGCTCATTCATCTGGTACCAAGCAAACAAAACAAGGAAATAGATGTTGCCCTAAGAAGCAGTGGCAATGTCTGATGTCACAATTCGAAGGTAGGAATTCCAACAGGACTTCCCCACACGTGCCAGGCCACCACAAACAGGATGCAGGGAGGGAGCGGAGAACTACAGCACAATTAACTTGCGCTGCATCCCACGTAAGAGCAGCTGATGGCATCACAAACGCAGAGAACTCCTTACTTCATCCCCCCTGGAGTGTGGCCACCAGTGGGACGAAGGTGTTGGCAATAGCTCAGCCCAGTGGCAAGGCTGTTTCATCTCCCATAAACAGTGTGTATCCTTGGATCTAGACTGGAATCTCCTGAATCCTGTTACTCCTAACCTCTTCTTTCCCTCTTTCTAACCCATGGAAGGAATTAATCTCTCCTCCCGGGGCCCCTTTCTGCTTCGATGAGGCGTTTCTCATGCAACAGCGTGTCCACTGGTGATCACAGCCGACTTACTGGCTAGTCTATAACCCCTGCGCTTTCTGGTTCCAAACCTGCTCCCGTTGAAGTCAATCGTGGGGCTCCACTGGGTGGCAATAGGAATCAGGTCCTCTATACCCCTTTCTGCAGTATACACGCAGCTATATTTGGTAACCAGGTCATGACACACTTGTCTGGCCCCCTTCTGCTTTTTCAGCCACAGTTCTTTGCGGCAGAAGGGCTGATGGACACTTTGCATCCTCAATGGCTAACTTCATTATTCCTTTCCCAAGTATGCATGCCGCAGCAGCACATCAATCAGTAGCCATCGTCCGAGCATTCCGACGTCACATCCCATTGTATGCGTCATCATCGCTGTTTGGGGCGGGGACCGGTGTTTTGTTCTGTGTTTGTACAGCATCTAGCACAATGGGGTCTTGGCCCAGGACTGAGGCTCCTCGGTGTCACGCAATACAAATCATAAATCATAATCCTGTCACATGACTCTCGGTCGTTAACATTCCATCCCCCTTTATCATTATATACACGTGGCTCCTGAAGTTAGAGATAAATGCCCCATGGACTTCAACAGCTCGTCACCAATTGACATCAGCTGAGGATCTGGGCCCATAAATACTGAACCCTTATAAGAGAGGGTTGGCTAAAAGTTGTGCATGTCCCATTAGTCCTGTTCCCTTGTCTTCTCCCCACCAACCTGGCTGCTTGTCTCCATCAGCGGTTAGGTCTTGTCTTTTAGAGTGTAAGGTCTTTGGGGAAGGACTGTCACTTCATCTAGCATAACTGGGCTCTCCTCTGGTTGACCTGTCCCACAATATAAGTGTGAGCGTGGCGAGGCGGTCCTCTTGTCAGAAGCAAGAAGCCAAGGAATGAGCGGACAATGGCAAATGAGCTTCCAACGCAACCCTAGGAGAGGTCCCACCAGAGTAACATAGAGGTATAGCTTGCAATGCACTCAACTGCCTGTTCTGGCCTGGTGGGTAAAGAAATAACTTCATTCCCCAGCCCTTCAATCCAGCATGCTTTGCACCCTCCCTTTGACTTTTCACTCCCATCCCTGTTTTCACGTTTGTTGTCCCAAGTAATCAGTTGCTTTCTGGGCCAGCCAGAGGGTGGACTTTCAGTTTTGAGTGGCTTGTCTTTTAGATTGTAGGCTCACCCTTTCCCAGAACTCAAATAGGCCAGCACCCTTGCAGTGTAGAGCTCCCCCTGCTGGACACTCACCAGGTTGCTATGTCTGGGCCGATGTAGTCTTAAACTTCCTTTGCTCTGAGTAGGCTCCAGCATCGTTGGCTTCCTTGGTGCCACTGCCACACTTCTTGGGCTCAGGCTCTCTGTCTGTCTGATACTCCTTCACAGAAATGGGACCTCATGGCCCAGCTTCCCTAGGCCCCAGGATAGCAACCAGAGTGCAAGCCCACCCAGAGCCCTGGGAACGTACTCAGGTTGCCAACCCAGGCCCCCACATCTACACTACTGTTGTTACCTGTGCTGGTTAAATTAAAGGTAGTGTGAGTAAGCCTACCCAGGCTACAATCACACGTTCACCTGCAGTACAGGCATATACACAGGCTCTGTGGTTTTTAAGATGCAGTGCTAACAACACCTGATCTCTTTGTTCTGCTTCTAGGAAAATTCCATTCCTTCAAACCCCAACTCCCTGCAGAGAGGCTGGAGAAAACTGGCTTCATCTAGACTGCAGTTACTCTTTTGTTCTGCCAGGTAAGATCTATTCAGATACTGATGGTCTTTAATGAGCCACTTGTTTGTGGACAGACGTGTAGGTGCCACTATGCCACACACCCCCCGCCCCATCTCCGTAGTCCAAGGAGCAAGAGGCACTATGCAGTAAAAGACAGCCATAGACATAAGGATTCATAGCAGATAAAATCCAGCTGGAATTCATAAGTTATACATAGAGTCCGCAAAGCATCTTAGACGTCATTCCCAAGCCTGTCAATCCAGCTTCGCCAGTGCTTTCATTCACTTGAAAAATGAATATAAATAATTGAATTAAATAAATGCCCTTTTGCTAACAATTGGACACGTATCTACTCCTGTGGGAGCTGAGTGGATTTATTTGTCACTAAAGGTTATAAATCAGTGTTGGGCTCTTACGAATAAAGGAATATGCTGCAACATTTATACGGTATCTGAATAATTTTTAAAAGAAGTGAGTTCCCATCTCAAAGCACATGAAACGCCCTACCAGAAATCTTGACAGATTGCTGACCCAGCCAGGGGAATATGACAAAACCAGGGTTCCAACATTCATTCGGACTCTGAAAAAGGGGCACAACCAAATGTAAGCCCCTTTTGAGTCTTCCCTCCCAACCGTTCATATGAACAATTTTTCGGTTCTTTCTTGTTAGTTGCACTAATACCCTCAAACAAAGGTATTGGCATGAGGGCAAGAGAATTCAGTCTTTAGTCCTTCATTATTTGCCTTTTTTAAAAATTTCCATCATCCAACCAGGTCGATGAAACAATACCACGTGATTAAATGGCCCAATCAGTGACTAGGACAAGTGAACCGTTTGCAAAGCAACAACTCAGAGGCTGACATTTCTAACCTGGTTGTCTAAAGTCAGGAACCTAAATCAATATTTAGGCATCTCAATAGGTCTGTTTTTTCCGGGATGCTGAACACTTCAGGTTCCCATTGATTTCCCCTGGCGTTGTGGGTGCTCGGCACTTTGGAAAATCAGGCCACTGCTAATGAGGCATCTAATGGGGTTCCAGCACTTGACTTTAGACACCTAAGTGTGAAGATTGTGGCCATTAACTCCTCAAGCAATGATAAATACCAAGAAAGCCATAAAAATCAAAGCCTGCTCAAAAGACATTTGTGAACCGGGGGGGTGAAGGGGAGAGAAGCTAAATTTGTTGAATAATCAATTCACAGTGAATAATCTGACCAGAGCTCTAATGGCTGTGACCATATTGACAAGTGAAATTCACAACAGTAAATACTGGAGGCAATTGGGGTAGATAGAGCCAACTGTAAAACACGACTGTATTCTTAGCACATAATGAATTTTCCAGCATGCCAGTTTAATCTCGGCACATTCAAGTTCCCCTGCAAGCAAACAGCTAAGGACTGATACAGTTTGTTTTTCCAGATCTCAGGGCAAAGGGAATATCCACTGTCTGGTTCAGAGAGGTTTTATTAGTTGTTTTCCTCCCCAATTAAGCAATAACCACTTATGCAAAGGGCATTTCCCGGGATTAATGACTATCAGGGAGTCATTGTTGACCTGAGGTTACAGCTGAGATTAACCTTGGCTGCTCATTCATGACCCTGTATTGAGGCCATTATTGCCCTGTAAATTGAAAATGAAAGAGGGAAAAACATAAGCTTGTTGATTATTTTTTTAAATAGATGGTTCCATTTGAGGAGCTAGGAAAAGGCCATAAGGGAGGGTCGACTCTGAAAAATGACTGTAAAAAATGTCATTGCAGAGTTGCATATCGACTATATTTTATTCTGGGCAAGTGGGCTCAGTGTATGAGAAAAAGTTCATTATAATTCAAGCATACACATTTTCCACCTACCCGCACCACAAACCCAACCTGCGCTGTGACAGGCGAGCTAGGTGCCTTCTGGCGCATGCAACATTTCCAGCAATAGATTCCAACACTGCGGCAGAGTTAACAGTGCTGCTAATGAGACGTAAACCAGTTTAGACTCCAGCTCTCTCTCCGGTAGCTGTGTTAGCTTGACACCGCTAGCAGGAATAAGAACTTGTTCTCCTCCCTAAAGCAAATGAGAGCTGACTCAGAAGACACATGTAATTGAGCCATAGAGTACAAAGATGGCATTTTATATTGACAGTTTGCTTACTATAACTGCACTTACATGTCCTGTATGCTGACCAGATTGCTTGACTCATTCAGTCACCATTCTATTCCATTTATAGTCCATATCTGCCTGCTCGCGCTTAACCATTTCCTTCGAGATCCTTGACTTGTCCTGCAAAGGCTGCAATTTGCTCCCCGCTCTAATGGCTGTAATTATGACTCATCCTAGCTGGGTGGAGTTGTTTTAAATTCAGTATGTATCACGCTTCCAGTGCTGTGCTAACGACCCCTGTGCTTACCTCTGTCCTGTCAATGCACTGCTTTCCCAGAATCAAGGCATCCTGATTGAATCCCACAATGAAGGGGTAGTGTGATTTTCCCAACCGGTGAGGAAAGGTTTCTGAGCCCCCGCCCCTAACATGCCCAGAGCCCCGATCGCCAGCTAGGCAGCTCAGGGAACCAGGGCTCTCAGAACTTTAGGGCTGCCCCCAAGCCCTGTGACCCTAGAGAACCCAGGCTGCCAAGGGTCTGGAAGCTTGAGAGCCAGGGCTTCGAGGCTCTCCACTCTCTACCCAGAATGGAGAGGGGAGGGATAGCTCAGTGGTTTGAGCATTGGCCTGCTAAACCCAGGGTTGTGAGTTCAATCCTTGAGGGGGCCATTTAGGGAGCTGGGGCAAAAATCTGTCTGGGGTTTGGTCCTGCTTTGAGCAGGGGGATGGACTAGATGACCTCCTGAGGTCCCTTCCAACCCTGATATTCTGACGGGCGTCCATTAGAAACCTGCCTGGTTTCCATCTAAATCAACATGTTGCTGCAGACTGTCTCTGCTGGGAAATGCTCATTCATCAAAAATTCCAACTGGCTCTGATGAGAACTCAAGAGCCTTCATATTTACTGGGCCTGTATCCAAACAGCAGCCCCACCCCCACACTTTTCTGTCTTAAAATGGTAGCCGATAAAGCCCTGGAAAACATACCACAAAGATGAAGCCTTCCCTGATAAGGGGATAGGGTAGGTGACCCAACACATTCTTACCATCGCCAATGGGAAACAACAATTTCCATATCAGACAGATAGCACTCACATTTAGCGGTGGGGTGGTTAGTTCACCTTTAAATGTTCTACTGACCTGCTGTTTCTTTAAGAGGGGGAATCTAACAACACCAGCCACGCTGGATGTACCTGCAAGCTGGCCAAGGTGGAAGAGGCAAGTATATTCACCTATTTTTTTAAACTGAACATTGGTGTAGATCAGGGGTTCTCAAACTTCATTGCACCGCGACCCCTTTCTGACAACAAAAATTACTTCAGGATCCCAGGATGGAAGCCTAAGCCTGCCCGAGCCTCACTGCCCTGGGGGGAAAAGGCGGGGAAACCCAAGCCCCATCACTCTGGCCAGGGGGGGGCAAAGCTGAAGCCCTCAGCCCACTTTGGGGTCCCAACCCACTGTTTGAGAACCACTGGTGTAGACAAACGTATGCCTGCCATAAAATGCACCTGGTTCCTCCAAGAATACAAGGAGCTGGAGACCCCCCAGTTGAGGAGGAGAAGGGAATTTATGCTGTTTGTCTGCTGTATAGTTCCTGGTTTGGGACTGTCAACACCGCTTTTGCCTCTTGCTGCTTTGTTAGGATTGAGCCTGTTCAAATAGGCTTGTGTTCAGTGTGCATGTGTCATGTCTAACCTGCCTCAGCATACCTCACATCTGCATTTTGCACTCGTACTAGGCCCAAAGGCTCTGATGTTCAAATGTATTTAGGTGCCTAATTCCCATTGAAGTCGGTGGGAGTTAGGTATCTAAATACTGTTGAGGTGCCACAGTGCCTATATGCCACACAGCTTTTCATTTCTGAAAGCGAGTGATAGCAGGAATAAAGCCCCATGAAACTGAGGTCATAGAAAAAGGTATTACACTAAAGGAATCAATCCCACAGTATTTTAACCTTCCAGCATAGATCACGTTCTGGGGTCGCACATTTGAGTCCTGGGCCTCTGAGAATATGCGCCACTGACAGCCACATCCACAGGCATATCCTAGCGCATGGAATTGTAAGGATTGCAGCATTCACTGCTGTGGAGACAACGGCTCCGATTATATTTCAGAGGAAAACCAGTGACCTCTAGGGAGCATTGTGTAGATATTCAAATGTGGTTATGCTGAAAAAAAGTCTCTTTTGTATGTAAAAATGGCACCTAAGCCCAGAACCTCAAAGGTATTCAGGTACCTAATGCACGTTGAAATCAATGGGCGCCAGACACATGACACCTTTGACATTCTGGGCCCTGTGTATTCCTCTGTGTATTCAGAGTCAGATCTTCTTTACTAATTAAAAATTAGGATCTAGCCCTATAGGGTACACTTACACCACTATAAAAGCTGGTCTGGGTCAGCTGTCTCAGGTTCGTGGGGTTCAGGCTGAGGGGTTATAAAACTGCAGTGTAGACGTTCGGGCTGAGGCTGGAGCCTAAGCTCTGAAACCCCGTAAGGATGGGGATAATGAGGCGGACCTCATTTATAAAGCCCTTTAAGATCTACAGCTGAATAGCTAGGAATTATTATTACCTGCAATTTTTCTTAGACCTGTGGGCCTATGAACTGAGAGAAGCTAGGTTTGTGCTGAGGCTAGATTGCAAAATTACCCACTCTGAGACGAAAGGAAAATAATCTATTATATTTGCAAAATGTTGGGCACCCATTTTCCTGTCCAATATTTGTGTCACGAGAAATAATCCAGCCTCACCCAGAAACACCGATGTTTATTGTTTTCCCCGCGATCAGGAATTCGGGGATAATTTCAGCTATAGGGCCAGATCCTCAGCGGGTGTATTTCAACAGAGTCATGCTGATTTACACCAGCTGAGATCTAGTCCTGTAAATTTCTGCCAGGAGTGAACTACTCTGGAATTTAAATCAATTGTCCTAGTGCTAAACACTTACAGAGACATAAGAAGTCAGCACTTGGTGTTTTAGTTCCTAAAGTTCAATTAATTCATCAGAACAATTGGCTACTGTCTCCAATATGTTCTCATATATATATATATTTCTTAACCAGCAAGGTTTTTTCAATAATGCATGGAGGTTTTCAGTGTCAAGCAAACGCACTGCAAAACACGCAGCTTGCAAATGAATGCAGTACAGCCTTGAGCATGAATTGTTTTATCACAGATGCTCACCCCATGGTGGGAAGTCTTTATAGAAAGCAAAAAAAAACACATGGTCTGACAAACCATAACAGTTTAAAATGACACGGGAGTGAATCTTTCATGTAAGAAATAAGACGATTTAAAACAAACGTTTATAAAATGATGGGCGTGAACTTCAACGCTTTTTCACAAAGGAATACAAAGATTCCTTTGTTCCCAGATCTGTATTTTGTTCCCAGATCTGTATTTTGACCATATGAGCCAAATTCTGAAGGAGTTAGTGTCTTGCAAAGCCAGCAGGGACCATTAGATCATCTAATCTGACCTCCTATATACCACAGGCCAGAGAATTTCAACTAGTTACTCTTGAATTGAGCCCAGTGAATTGTGTTTGGCTAAAGCATATTTTCCAGCAAGGCATCCAGTCTTGCTTTGAAGACCTCAAGAGATGAAGACTCCACCACTTCCTCTGATAGTTTGTTCCAATGGTTAATCATCCTCACTGTTTAAAAAAAAAAAAATGTGCCTCATTTCTCATTTTAATTTGTCAACCATGGGTTCTTTTTATGCCTTTCCAGGGTAGGTTAAAGGGCCCTTCAGTAACTGGTATTTTCTTCCCAGGAAGGTTCTTATATAAGCAACAGAGATGTTGAGGGAGGGGATGTTAATTCGCATTTTCCTAAGTAAGGAGCTAGTGATTTGGCCTTGAATTAATTACAAAGAACGGGCAAAGAACTAGTCCAGAGCCAATTAGAAAAGGAAACCAAATGCTGAACTCTCTTAATACTGGCAAAACTCCCATTGATTCCAGTAGGAGTTTTGCTTAACTAATGACTAAGGCCCAATTCCTCAGAGGTATTTAGGGGCCTAACTCCCATTGAAAGTGATGTCAACAAACTGGATATTTCACACCAAAAAGTGGGGAGAGGGTGTAGAATCATGCATAGAGTATATTCTCTCCCATTGAAATCAATGGGAGTTAGGTCCCTAAACACTACTCGGGGGGAGGGATAGCTCAGTGGTTTGAGCATTGGCCTGCTAAACCCAGCATTGTGAATTCAATTCTTAAGGGGGCCATTTAGGGATCTAGGGCAAAAATCTGTCTGGGGATTGGTCCTGCTTTGAGCAAGGGGTTGGACTAGATCTCCTGAGATCTGGCCTAAAGATGGGTCAGAACCAGAAACTCAGATCTAAATGCACCCAAGTTTTAGAAAAGTTTTGACCTAGATCCACTTTTTGCAGCGGGGAGCCATCTCTAATCAGACCCAGGCATGGGTGAACCTCAGAGTGTCTGTTTCAGTTTAGAAGCCAGACGTTGGGGTGCCTGGCTGAGGCTGAAATATCTAAAGCAAAGGCTGTGTGCAAAACTTTGCAGGGCAGTTGACAGCAAAGGCTTCCAAAGATTTCTAACTGAGCTAACCTCAGCACAGGAGGAATCTTTGTGGGTAGAGGGCATCAGTGTCAGAGCCAAGACTGTGTGTTGGAACTGTAGAGATGCTTGGAAATGAAATAGAATGGAGGAGAAGCTAACTGACCCCTTTGTGGAACCTCAAAGCTGAGGCTTTGTTGGGTCAGAGATTCTGATTTTATTTCCCTGTTGGTTTGTCCAGCTGAGCCTTTGCCATTTTAAGCTGCTAATTACCCTGACTCTGGTTGACCCCGTGGTTCACTTCCCAGCACAAATACAAACAGAGAGAAAATAAAAAGGAGAGCTGTCCAGGCAGCTGAAGCAATGGGGTCAAAGGTGCCAGGTCTGAACAGTTGGGTGTTGTGTTGCCAAAAACCACCTAGACGTTTGGTCTCATAGAATCATAGAACATCAGGGCTGGAAGGGACCTTAAGAGGTCATCTAGTCCAACCCCCTGCTCAAAGCAGGACCAATCGTGCCAAGCAGGGAGTTGTGCCATCGATTTCAATGAGATCAGAATTTGGCCTGTTTACTTCCACAGGACGCAAGGGGGAGGTACAGAGGTCAGTACTTAGCCCAGGTTTCATCATCATCACAGCCCTTGTGAGTTGTTTGAGTACTGGACAGGGGGAAATCGTCAGCCAACTAACTTCTCTATTTTCTCCACTCCTACAGCTTGTAAACATCCAAAGCAATTTCAGCTACAAACATTTAACCCAGGCATCCCAAAGAAGTTATTAGAAGCCAGCTAAGAAGTGTCATTTCCAATAGAAACAATGGCACAGCTCCGGCAGCAGCACTTCTGCCAAGGCGCCGGCTGTAATAAAGAAGTAATCTCTGCAGACTTTGAACTTTCCAAGTGCCAAATGAACAGTAAAAGCAAAAGCTTTATTCTCACAAAAACCTTTCTCCTCCCCACGAGCAGCCACCAAACTCAGAGGGACCCGCTTGGGGCACTGGGCCCAGCAGCCTCCACGTGGGAAACAACTGCAGCAAGCAGAAGGAACGTGCACCTTCCCCCACCCTCAGAGAGCATGCCTGATGGGTGGCGTGTGCCACTACAGAACCCCTGCCCTTGTGGGTGGACTTCTCTCTGCCTGGGAGCTACAGGCTCCACCTGTGCAGTAAACAGGGCCAAAACTGACTCTTATTCGGTCTTTTATCTAAAAATCTTGGCGGAGCTGACCATACTATTTCCCAGTGCTTTTCCTACATTTGCACAGCTCATCGCCTCCCGAAAGATCCCAAAGCATCCCTCGTACGGCCACACACCTGCTGAAATCAGGGAAAATCTGAGTGTATGGAATGCAGGACCAGCACCACCCACACGGACAAAGATTGGGCTGGATGAATCATGGGTCTTCTCCAGGGTAGCAATTTCCACATTCCTGCTGGAGGAACTCATCACATGGCATCTCTCCGAACAGTCCTGGACAAGCACCTGACAACGTTGCAAGGCCTGTTTCTCTGACAGCACCAACCCCACCTGCTGCTTGAGACAGTGGGTATGTCTACACTGAATCACAGGGTACGTCCCGCTCTCATCGGGCAAAGCAATGACATGCGGCCTCTTACCCAGGGCTCACCATGATTTAAACCTTCTCTGCTGTTGATTAGCAGACACAGGGTGTGACTGCAGCACTCGCTGGCATACCTGAGCTAATCTTAGCTGGCTCGGGTACCAACTAGTGAAGCTGTGACAGCAGAGCCTTCAGTGTGGGCTGTACATACCCCCATGGGACCCCAGGGAATTACTCACAGAGCTGGCCTGCCTCGAAGTCCAGGCTGCTACAGCTGCCCTGGTCCAGAACCCACATTCACAGCCCTACCAATTGCTATCGCTGGTCACCACCTTGGTTGCCTCTGAGTCATATTATTTAGGGAAGGGAAGATAAAAGGCGATCAGGGTTATCAGAGCAGTGGGGCAAACTAGGTCAAGCCCCCCCCCCCCCAACTTCTCCAGCTCCCAGGAAGTGCTGTAGCATCTCAACCAAGGCCATTCTGGCGGACTCAATAGCTGTGCCCAGCCAACGATTTTGTTTGCCTGACAGCCCTGGAAATGCCCTTTCCCCCTGGGATGAGAAGGTTCATAGTGGGGAAGCTGATATCTCCCATATAAAAGGAACAGTAGATGCTACAGCAGTTCAATAACATCAGGACAGGGTTTTGATCACTGGGATTTTCATTTTACACAGGACTTTTGCTGGCATCGCTGCTGCCTGTTTTCTCCCTGGATCCACACCCCCATATCATTGGCATACCTACCTCTCCTTATTCCTTCTCCAGTGCTCCCCTTCCTTCCGTCTCTCAAGAGATTCACCTTACGCTGACAGTGGGGCATTAAGAATTTGAAAATTGCACTTCAGCTCCTCCTCTCTCCAGCTTTATTCCAGTTTGGAGGCTTACCAAGGAAAAATCGAGTCTTCACCCGGCTGAGGGAGCTGCGTTACCTGTAGCAGCAGGCCCCCAAAGCTCATCAGTGATTCATTCACAAAGCCATGTGAAGTATCAGAGGGGTAGCCGGGTTAGTCTGAATCTGTAAAAAGCAACAGAGGGTCCTGTGGCACCTTTAAGACTAACAGAAGCATTGGGAGCATAAGCTTTCGTGGGTAAGAACCTCACTTCTTCAGATGCAAGAAGAAGTGAGGTTCCTACCCAACGAAAGCTTATGCTCCCAAAGCCATGTTAGCCACTCTATGTTCTTTTGTTTGCTTATCTTATTTTTATAAAACAAACAAACGATGAAGCCAAGTTAGGAATGATTTGGGGGTTCCTATACTGAGGTCCTGGCTTTCAGAAGTGTGCTGCACCCAAACTCCAGCTGACAGCAATGGAACCTGTAGCTGTTCAACACCTCTGAAAACCAGCCTCCTTTTGGAAGGCGCCGGTTGAGCACCCAAAAACAGACAGCTGAAATCAGTAGCCACTTTTCAAATTGTCAATTTTGAGGACCCCTGATGCTGCAAACACTTATGCACATCTTTAACTATAAGCAGGTGAGTAGCCCTATTGACTCCATGTGAGCAAAGCAAAGCACATGCGAAAGTCTTTGCCAGATTGGTGCCTTAAGGCACCAGTCGCTTTGGGGCAAGGTGCTGTACAAACATAAATGACAATGCTTAATTCTGATTGAGTTCTCTAAGTGTTACTGTGATACAGATAATAACTTAACAACATCATGTTAAGCCAGGGAAAGTTGTTCTTTCATTTTTTTCTTGACTCTGGGAAAAGGTCAAGGTTTACCAGAGTCACTTTTATGGGCACATCAGCCTGCTCCCAAGAGACTTGAAACAAACAAACAAAATCTCTTTCGGAAGAGTGGCTGTTGTCTTTTATAACATGAAATGCAATTCAGCTAAACCCAACGGTTATAATCTCCTGGTCTTACTTCTAGTTGCGTTTATGACCTAATTATTTAGCACCCTGGCTGTTGTTTGTAAATACAGCACCACGCAGATATTTCTACTGAGAGGGGAAAAGGTATTGATAAGCTAACCAAGCAAATCTCACAGTGTAACCCTAAATCCAGTTCACATGAATGCTCATACTGTGGCATGAGAAAAGAAAGCAGCATATCAAGGATTCATTATGTCACTGCACTCTGAACTAAACCATTGTTTAGCATTAGGTATAGCAATGCCTTTTGGAAAACACACGTGACTCTTCCGATGACAACACTTACGGAGCCTAAGCCTGCAGCTGATGGAGAGTTTTGAAACTTGTGAACTGTTGAAAGTACTGATAACAGAATATTCATTCAAGTTTATTTCACATGTAATCTGTAAACTTTTTTATTTAATAAAAATCCATTATAGCAACTGCTGCCGACTTTTTACTTTTAAAAGGTAAAGGAAAGCTCTCTTTTTTTCCTCACCTCTCAAGGATTCAGCTTTGAAAACTTATGTGGATGTAAACATTGGTGTCCAACTCCCATAATTCACCATGGGACCTTTGGAGTTAAATACATCAAAAACAAGAGTAAAAGGAATAAAACACTCTTGGAAATAAAAAGCTCTTTCTCCTTTAAGTCTGCTACTGTACATTTGACAGCTGCTGTCCAATCAATTTCAGTTTACAATGGAGTGATTTAAACAAATGTTTCGTCTTCCACATCATTTCTGTGACCTGTCAGTATTTAAACAAAGCTGTTGTTATAATGTTAAAAGGTTTCCCCATCGTTTATTGTGAATGGCAAAGAAGTTTTTCCTTTTTAATATTCTTCAGGAAGTTTTCCTCATGGCACGAGGATGTTATAAACAACAAATCTAATAGATAATATTAAAATACCACCTTTTCATAAGTAACTCTTTCTTTCCCATTCCAACATAATGATATTTACACATTAAAAAAAAAAAGTATAATTACATTATAAAATATAGGAGAAACTGTGTGTAAGTTTCTCCTGTTTTAAAGAGTTGTCCTGTATAAGATTCAGATCAAAACCAGACCGTTCACCAGTCTCCACTGAAGATGAAACTAGAAAATTAAAAACTTAAATCTTATCAGGTTACTCAAAAAGGCAGAATTGCTTTGGTGCATGAAACCTGGTTTCTTGTGCAGGAAACCCAGCAGGAATTAAAATGTCAAAAATCAATACAAATCAGATAACATGGTATATGTAACCCTGATATTTACTTTAAAATGTTATCTATTTACAATCAGGGGTGGAGAAAACAAGTTAGCATTGAACAGATTTCTGTGCTGTAAGGTAAGGGGATATTACTTTCTATTAACTCTTTAAGAACTTGATTGTTCTCGAGCATCACATTGCAAGCAAAATGAGCTCATTGTTCTCAATCTTTTGGATCATTTCTGATTGCATTGTGAAACGGTTAGTCTTTTTTTTTCCCCCTTCAAGTTAGCAGAAAGAGGAATGTTACCTTTTCAGCAATACTAAATAATAGAGAGCAAAAAAGGAAACAGAATCAGGTACATAAAAAAAAAAATCCTCCAATATGGTCAGGTCTGCACTTACAAGCTTTACGGCCAAAAAATCCAATAGCACATTGGAAATCTTGGTAATACTATCAAACCACAAGGTTGATGAGATGGCTCCAATTGTTTTTATTCTTCAAGCTGTCAAGACTATTTAAAGCATTCTTAGTTTCAAAGCTGACTGCCTTACAAAAATTAAGACAGATCTCAGGGATGGAACACTATTTTTACAAGGAGTTTAAAGTTCATTACACATCCAAAAAATAGCTCATGTGGGCCTGTATATTTTCTCTTTGTTGTTGATTTCTGAATTTCATTTAAGTTTTTAAAGAGTCAAGCTTATAAGTCATGAACCCATCCAAAGCCAGAAATGCTCCACGTGCAAACCCAAATGCTGAGGCTGTGTGTTTCCTTTGCTTGCTTTGTGGTTGCTTGGTGTCTTAATAGTTTCATCTCAGTTTTTAAAGGGGTCCCACCTGCACGTCAGAGGAAACTATTCACTTGCAAATCCAGCCCAAGGCAGCTGTGCATCACCCTCACATGATAGAGCCTTTAGTCACCAGTCATGCTGACAGAGAAGGGTCTGTTCATCAAACAATCCTTTTCCTGTCTATCCTGCAGAGGATCTTTTTGAAGGCCCTCCTGAAGTCCTGGTTGAAGATGGTGTAGATAACAGGGTTCAGAGAGCTGTTGCAGTAACCAAACCAGAAGAAGAACTTGAAGAGGGGGAGAGGCACGGAGCAGCTCTTGCAGACAGCGGTGAGTGTGTAGGTGAAGAAAAAGGGAAACCAGCATACGACGAAGACCCCGATCACCACTGCCAGCACAAAGGTAAAGCGCTTCTCCCGGTTCTGCCTGCCCCTCCAGCGGGACGCTTTGGCATTCCTCTCCTCCTCCTCCATCCTCCTGGGCAAGCTGTCTCCAGGCTTGATCTGGCTCAATTTGGTCTTGCCCTTGCATCTCTGGGGCCTCCCCTGCTTCCTGCACTGGTGGGTCTCATTGTGCTCTGAGGAGGAAGTCTCCTCCATGTCTATGCCATTTAGCTCCCTCTCCTGCCCTCCTTCCCCTCCTCCCTCCGTCACCTTCTCCCCATTGAGCTTGGCTGCTGCTGGCAGCTCCTCCTTGTCTGCCAAGCCATTTTGCCTCTTATTGGGGTGTTCTCCTCTCTTGCTGGGGGGCACCCGGGTTCGCCTCTTGGCAATCTGATAGATACGTATATAGACCAGGATCATGATGAGACAGGGGGCGAAGAAGGAGCCAATGCAGGAGGAGATGATGTACCACTTCTCATCGTTGATCTTGCACCCACCTGCCCGCTTGTCAGCCTGCTGCCCGTTCTTCTTCTCAATGGAGATGAGGGGCGGGAATGAGATGACGGCCGAGATGACCCAGACGATGAAGATGATGCACTTGATGCGGCGCGGCGTGCGCTTGAGGTTATACTCGATGGCCTGGGTGATGGACCAGTAGCGGTCCAGGCTGATGGCGCACAGATGCACGATGGAGGAGGTGCAGAACAGCACGTCCAAGGCCAGGTAGATCTCGCACCAGACCTTGCCAAAGTACCAGTAGTCCATCACCTCATTGGCCAGTGAGAAAGGGATGACCAGCGTGGCCACCAGGATGTCAGCGGAGGCCAGGGAGACCAGGAAGAGGTTCTGGGGAGCCTTGAGCCCACGGCTGGTGAAGACGGCGATGATGACCAGCACGTTGCCGAAGATGGTGACGAGCATGAGCAGCCCCGCCAGGCTGATGAGGGTGACAGTGGTGTGGAGAGGGTAAGGTGTACCTCCTCTAGACCCGGCCTCGCTCTCATTGAGGCTCCCGTTGCTGCCAGGAGGCGGGTAACCCTCCTCTTCCAGCTGGTGCTGGTACTCCATGGAAGAGAAGAAGCGCCCCCTCTCCGTGAACGGGTTCTCCAGGTTAAACATCAACCCCAGCTGCCCTGCTCCCTGCTAGGAGTCACCCAGAAACCCAAGGGCCGTCTGCTGGACCTGGCAGGTCTGTAGCCTCCTGCCAGCGGAGCTAGTGGCAAACCTTAATTCAATCAGCACCAGCAGCCGCCTCTCTCTCCCATGACTTCTGTTTACTAGAGCGACAGAAGCAGCGCGGGGAGCGGGGGGGGGGAGGGCAGCGTCTCTGTCCTTTGTTTTGTTTGGGTCTTTTATAAGCAGCTGATCCTCCCTCCCCGTGTCGAAGTCTACTTCATTTCCAACCGGCTGGCGGGGGGGACAGAGGATTTCCCCCCACGCTCCACGCCCAGAGCAGGTTCTGCACGGCTGGGAGGAGGTCTGAGGTACTGTTCAAGGCTCCGAAATAAAGTTCATCTTACCTGTGCGGAGAGGGCAGGCGGGGGAGGGTGTGACATGCTAACCAAAGGGTCCAGCTAAGGGGGCGAGCGATGGGGGGATTGTCCAGGTGGAAGCGAGTGGCGTAATCTCCCCACCCCGGGTCCAGCAGGAAAGCAAATCCGAGGCAATCAAACGGGCTGAGTCTGCACGGCAAGGAGGGGACACCGCTTGTGGGGGGTCTGGCCGGTGTCCCTGTCCCTCCGGCTGCAGAGGGCTCGGAGCAGGAGCAGCAGCAGCCGCCGCTTGCCGGAGCCCGGGCAGCTCGGAGCGGCGCTCGCCGGAGCCGGAGCCGGAGCGTGCGGGGGTCTGGAGCCGCGTCTGCCGCCGCTCTGCCGCCCTCGCCGCGGACTCGCTTTATAGCCCCGGGATCAATCCGGTGCTACTGAGCAGCCGGCGTCAGCCCCACGTGGGAAACTGCCCTCCCCGCGCGGGTACACACAGCCCTCCCTGGTCACCCC